>NC_051157.2:161315363-161440454 GCF_013339745.2 Dermacentor silvarum | reverse complement strand
CGTCAATGCTAGGCATTGGATAAACAGCCTTACGGGTAATTTGTTTAGGAGCGCCCTTATCGGTGCAATAGCGCACAGAACCATCCTTTTTTTACAGCACACATGAGAAGACCAAGGGCTTGCTGAAGGCCTTATAATGTCGCTTGTCAGCATGTTGTTCACTTGTTCTTCTATAATTTCTCGCTCCGAAGGTGACACCGGTACAGGCGACGGCGAATGATGCGAGAGCCGTCTGTTTCAATTCGATGAGTAGTTACAGTGGTCTGACCCAGGCCTCGCGAAGAAACGTCAAAACAAGCTTCATGTTTCATTAAAATGGTGAGGAGTGCATTGGTCTGGGCCAGATTGAGATCTTCCACTCAAGGTGGCCTTAATAGCACTAGTTGGGCCATCTGCGGGCGTCCAATGCGCTGAAATGTGCAGCTAAACACTGACGACTATACCACCGCGCAGCGTCGGCGAGCTTGGCGGCAGTAGACTCTTTCGGCAGTAGCAGTGGCTCAGGAGTCGTATTAAAGGCTGTGAGGTGGCATAGCCCTCGAGAACCGACCAAGCAAGAAGCGATCGCGAGTCCTCGAGAAATGCAACGCTGAGAAGGTACAACCAATGAGTCTCCGTCGACAATGCCTGTTGACTCAATGCTGAGAATACGGTCCTTCGTCTGGTGGGATAAGAAAATCCGCTTCTGCAATAAGGTTTGGACACGTGGAATCGAAAACTGGATAAGTCTCGGTGTCGCTGATGTGAATCCTTGGGTCGCTGCACGAAATTAGTGCAGAAGCAGCGGACAGAAGTCCCATCCTAATACAATCTGATGAGCGCACGTCGAAAGCACCGCAAGTTGCACATGAGAAGAATACAGTCTATCAGAACGCGAGCTGTGCACTGTCCGGTAGGAAGATGGCAACGTCATTGGCACCACATAGGACCGTACCCATATACGGCGTTTGCACTTTTCGCAGACGAAAGCACAGTTCACGATGTATAACAGAAATAGCGGCTCTAGTATCTACAAGGGCGTCGACAGAAACACCTTCCCCACACAAACCGAGAGCAAATTGGCGGGGCGAGCAGGAGGAATGGGAAAGTCCGACACGATGCAGTTTCTCCTGCAAAAACTGCAGCCTCTAGTTTTCCGAACGGGCGTCCACAACATGGAAGCAGCGGGCAAGGGCGATAAGGAACGACGGTAAGGTGAAGGAGAGCGACGCCGGGCCGAGCGGGATGCTCGAGCCATGACCTGGGAAGGTGAAGGAGAGCGACCAGAGGAGGTTGTGTATGGTCCGGGAACGTAGGAATCTGGCCCTGGTGTCCTGTCTCGCTCAAAGTTGGCGTAGCCTCAGCCTTTCCCCCTGGGTGATGCCCGGGAACGTAGGAGGTCAAACCTAGGTGCGCTGTCTCGCTCAAAGGTACGATAGCCCCGCCTTTCATCCTGCTGACGCCGACGGCAGAAGCGAGAAATGTGGCCGCGAATACCGCTGTAGAAACAAACCGGGCGCGACGACTGCCACGGAGAGTAGTACGGCTGTGCAAGGGTATTCGCTGCCAGCGAAGCTAAGGGGTCGCGGTAAGCTTCGGCAGGTGGAGACTGAATGGTCGAGGGAGGCCGGGAGGCAATTTCGGCATAACTGGGCCGACGAAATGGTCCAGTAGACTTTTCCATTTGGGCGTTTGTCATCGACGCCAGTTCGTCTTTGATGATGTCACGCAGTTCCAGTAGGAGCGGGGCGAACGGTCGCAAGTGGCGCAGGTCCAGAAAGGTGTCCGTGAAGTTTCTCCCTGATGAGAGTGCGTATCAGGGCTCGCAACTAAGCATCACCGTTGAGACGAGGGTCGCAAGAGGCGCGTGGCAGGCGAATAGACCGGAGGCTGTGTAGACGTTGGCATGCTGTGATAACATCACCAACGCAGCTTGGGCTCTGCATGACGAGAGCATTAAAGGCGACTGTGTTGATGCCCTTCAGTATGTGTCGAACGCGGTCAGCTTCCGCCATGTCACTCTGCGCGCGGCGGCAGAGAGCGAGGGCGTCCTCAATGTAGGATGTATAGGACTCGTCCTGTTCTTGTACGCACGTCGCCAGCCTCTGTTTCGCGATTTCGGAGCGTCCGGACGACATGCCGAATATCTGGCGAAATTGCTGGGTGACTGATGGCCAGTCCTAAAAGTCACTTTCGTGGTTAAAAAAACCACGTCTTCGGAACTTCGGTTAGGTAAAAAGAGACATACCGCAATTGTGCGTGTCGTCCCAATGGTTTGACGTCGCTGGCTCTGTTGTAGTGATCGAGCCAATCTTCCACGTCGTCGCCGCGGAGGCCGGCAAAGACGGATGATCGCGGTGTTTGGTGTCACCATCCAGGTAGGCCCAGCTGGCTGAGCAGAGGTGGTAGCAGTACTGGTGGATGGGTTGGTTTCTGCCATCACTGTCGTATAGGCGAGAGCAAACGACGACCGGACCGGAGCTCCAGGGGAATCAGGAAAGTAAGAGGACGTGGGAATCGAAGCACGCTCCACTACTAGTGAGACGTCGACCAATGCGATGCCTTTATTTCCCAGCAGTCACCCGTGGCAGAGACGAAGCACCGTACGAGACAAAAAATGATGATGAGGTCGTATGTACAGATGACGGACGATATGCGCAAAATGCGCTCACAATATATATATATATATATATATATATATATATATATATATATATATTATATATATATGCACTTTTATGAAGATGTTGAATTAGCAATGAGAAAGGTGCAAACTCAGTATACTGTAGTCATGGGCGACTTCAATGCTAAAGTGGGGGAAAAGCAGGTTGGTGAGGAAGTAATTGGCAACTACGGCCTCCATTCTTGGAATGCAAGAGGAGAGATGTTAGTACAATTTGTGGAAAGGAATAAGCTCCAAATATGAATACCTTCTTCAGGAAGCGCAGCAACAGGAAGTGGACCTGAAAAAGCCCTAATGAAGAAACAAGGAATGAAATAGACTTCATACTCTCTGCTGATCCAAGCATCGTGCGGGATGTAGAAGTATTAGGTAAGGTAAAGTGCAGTGACATAGGTTAGTGAGGTCTAGGATTTTTCTCAATTTGAAGAGAAAAAGAGTGAAATTAGTCAAGAGGAAACAGGCCAATCTAGAGGCAGTAAGGATAAAAGTAGACCAATTCAGGCTGGTGCTCGCAAACAAATATGCAGCTTTAGAAGAGGAACATAAAGACAACATAGAGGTAATGAATGGAGCCGTAACTAGGTTGATCTCAGAAGCAGCAATTGAAGTGGAAGGTAAGGCACCAAGGTAACCAGTAGGTAAGCTCTCCCAAGAAACAAAGGACCCATTAAAGAAACGACAAAACATGAAAGTGTCCAACTCAAGAGATCAGATAGAATTCTCTGAATTGTCAAAAATGATCAACAAGAAGAAAGTAATGGAAATTCGAAATTATCACGTGGGAAAGATTGAGGAAGCCGTAAAATATGGACGCAGCATTAACTCAGTAAGAAGAAAGCTTGGCATTGGACAAGACAAGATGTACGCACTGAAAGATACGCACGGTAATATCATCAGCAATTTCGATGACATAGCAAATGCAGCGGAAGAATTCTATACTCACCTGTAGAGTGCCCAAAACAGCCAAGCTATTTCCATTCCAAATAGTGATGAACCGGATACAGAGGCTCCTTCTATAACTAGCGAGGAAGTTAGAAGGGCGTTGAAAGACATGACCAGCGGAAAAGCTGCTGCAGAAGATGGAATAACAGTAGACTTAATCAAAGATGGAGGAGATATCATGCTTGAAAAGCTTGGGGCCCTTTATACGTAATGCCTCATGATTTGAAGTGCACCAGAGAGCTGGAAGAACGCCAACATTATACTAATCCATGAGAAGGGAGACGTTAAAGAATCGAAGAATTATGGACCCATTAGCTTGCTTTCAGTATTCTATAAAATATTCACCAAGACAATTTCCAATAGAATCAGGGCAACACTTGAGTTCAGCCAACCAAGAGAACAGGCTGGCTTCAGGAAGAGATATTCTACGATGGATCAAATTTTTGTCATCAATCAGGTAATCGAGAAATCTGCGCAGTACAATCAACCTCTCTTTATGGCTTTCATAGAGTATGAAAATGCAATTGATCCAGTAGAGATACCAGCAGTCATGGAGGCATTGTGTAATCAATGAGTACAGGAGGCATACGTGAATATCTTAGGAAACATCTACAAGGATTCCACAGCTACCTTAGTTCTCCACAAGAAAAGTAGAAAATTGCCTATCAAGAAAGGGGTCAGGCAAGGAGACACAATCTCTCCAATGCTATTCACTGCATGCTTAGAAGAAGTATTCAAGCTCTCAGACTGGGAAGGCTTAGGAGTGAGGTTCAACGGCGAATATCTCAGCAACCATCGGTTTTCAGATGACATTGTCCTATTCAGCAACAATGGAGACAAATTACAGCAAATTATTCAGGACCTTAATCGAGAAAGTGTAAGAACTGCGTTGAAGATGAATATGCAGAAGGCAAAGATAATGTTCAATAGCCTGGCAAGGGAACAAGAATTCAGGATCGCCAGTCAGCCTCTAGAGTCTGTAAAGGAGTACGTTTATCTAGGTCAATTACTCACAGGGGACCCTGATCACGAGAAAGAAATTTATAGAAGAATAAAATTGGGTTGGAGTGCATACGGCAGGCATTGCCAAATTGTGACTGGGAGCTTACCACTGTCGTTGAAAAAAAAAGTGTACAATCATTGCATTCTACCAGTGCTAACATATGGGGCAGAAACTTGGAGGTTAACAAAGAAGCTCGAGAACAAGTTAAGGACCGCACAAAGAGCGATGGAAAGAAAAATTTGCGGACTAACGTTAAGAGAGAGGAAAAGAGCGGTGTGGATCAGAGAACAAACGGAGATAGCCGATATTCTAGTTGACATTAAGCGGAAGAAATGGAGCTGGGCAGGCCATGTAATACCTAGGATGGATCACCGGTGGACCATTAGGGTTACAGAATAGATACCAAGGGAAAGGATGCGCAGTAGAGGTCGACAGAAAACCGGATGGGACGATGAAGTTAGGAAATTTGCGGGCGCAAGTTGGAATATGCTAGCGCAAGACAGCAGCAATTGGACATCGCAGGGAGAGGCCTTCGTCCTGCAGTGGGCATAAAATATATGCTGATGATGATGATATACAGGGTGTCCCAGCTGTCACGCAGCACGATTTAAAAAGAGAGGAACGGCGTTATGCGGAGCAAACCTAGTGCGTATTGTTTCCAGTATAGTGGGGTAGCCGCCAGTAATCTTTTCGTTACTGAGATTTAATTAGGTAATTGCAATTATATCTAACTCGAGAAGTACTGTTCTAATTATCAAGTGTCAAAGAGAAAGTTGTAGAGCAACATGAAAAACTCCCGATACAGCTTTCTGTTGCTCAATACGGGCTACATAAATGTGTTTTTCTGAGTGTGAAAGAAGCCAGCGAATTGCCGTGCGACTGGCCGCTCGAGGCACTTTGCGTGTACTTGCAGTCTTCTTTCACGCTCGGAAAAACACTTTTATGTAGCCCATATTGAGCAACAGAAAGCTGTATCGGGAGTTTTTCATGTTGCTCTACAACTTTCTCATTGACACTTTGATAATTAAGACAGTACTTCTCGACTTAGATAATTCACTATAATTACCTAATAAATCTCAGTAACGAAAAAATTACTGGCGTCTACTCCACTGTACTGGAAACGATACTCTTTAGGTTTGCTTCGGGTAACGCCGTTCCTCTTTTTTTAAATGGTGCTGCATGATAGCTGGGACACCCTGTATATAGAGAAACTTTGACATGAAATCCTCAGGTACAGTTAGGCTTGACGAAATTATGGAGCGACATCGCTACCCCCAGCCTGTGGGGTCCTGATGGGAATTATGCTGTCGCAGTCGAATTCTCGCTGTTTTCGTTTTGAAACGTATTTTCTCTCCTCAATTATAGTTGGCAGTTCAGCGGGCGTCTGACCACATTTTGGAAACCGGTTGATACATACGGCATCCAGATTGTCAATAGGGCTTATGCTTATTCCATCTCTCTTTTCTTGCCTGGTACTTTTTCAGTTCGATTTTTTCATGGTCACGGAGATTCGACAATTATTTCTGTGTTGTCTCTGGGGCAGTTCGTTCGGCGACCTTACGCTTATTGTGGTCCGCAACGACCTGCCTTAGTTCTAAGGAAGCTTCAGTTAAGATTTCTTCACACCTCCTTTTTTTGCATGGCTTCGCTCGTAATTCTTTTTTTGTCAGGATATTTCCGGTTGAGAAGTTTCTTCCTATGTTCGTTGCAAGAGGCTGCAATGTGAGCTTCGTCCGAGTACATATGTTTAAAGCGATGTGCTTGGCTGTACGGAATACCAGTTTAGCAAACACGCGCTTGACTGCTTTGAAAGAGAAGGAGTTGATTTCGTTGGCGTTGGCGCATCGAGAGCGTATGGAACGCAGAATTTACATCGCCTTTTCTATTGTTTGCAACGTTTTTTTTTTTTCATCAGGGTATTGTGACGGTATAGTAAAAAAACAACAAAAAAAACTGCGGCGCGTCTGTGCGCTGCAATGAAGTGCAAGAAGCAAACCTTCAGAGTAAGTTTTACCTCGGGAAAAACTACAATTTCCCTTATCCAGTACATGTATAAAGCAGAAATGCCTTTGTGAGACAACGGCTAGACAAATTTGAAATAAACTAGTTGGAGTACGAGTTCTCAGGCAGCAAAATGTTTATTTTTTGAAGCTTTTTTTTTAATTTGTAAGTTGTAAAAAAAACATGGAACCCTTACATTAACTTTGCACTGAAAACAGATATCGCTGTTCTGTAAAGAAATCTGTTAAGGCATCTAAAGCTCGCAAATTTCACTTCTTAATTTTCAGCTGACCTGAAATTATTATTTTGTTTAGAGCGCTTTTCGGAAGTCCTACTCACAATTTCTTTGTATATTTTAGTGGCTGTAGAACATAGCACTTCTTTCCGGTTTAGGTGCGTTATTAGGTTCATTTGAGGGAAATGTGATATCATTCTTCATTTCAGGCTTACAAAATTGTAAAATTGATAGCTGAAATATTTTAAATATGACAATTTTCCAGAATAAAACAAAAGACGACCTAAAAGAAATATTTTCGATATAACTCGCTACATTGTCTTCTTCTTTTTCATTTAAAGGCAACACAATTTATCGAAGTTGGTGCAGTGGTCCCGGACAGAAGGAATTTCTCACTTCCGGCGAATTTAGTTAGGAGCCACTGAGCCAATAGAGATATTCTATAGACTTGAAAAAGACAGGTTGACCTGAGCTGGTGCGCTCTAGTCTGGTACTCTGCACTGGGGACAGCCGAGATACGCCTAGTTTTAAATTGTTTATGCTTTCCGAAAAGACACAACAGCTGGCCACAAGAATACAGCTAGTAAATCAAGTTCAGAGCTAGTAAATCCGCCAAATTTAGGTCAAAATGATTAATTTGTAGATTGAATGTTTATTTGAAGGATGATGTGGCTCCTACTGCATCTCCTAAACATCTGGCGATAACCAGAGACTAATAAAAAATTGGAGCTAACGATTTTGTGCCACGGCGGACGTCATTCTGCTGTGATGGACAAAAAAATATTAAACGATAGGACAGGAAACAGCGACATTAGTTAATATATTTTGCGGTGTTCCCCACCGCCAAAACCACGATCTGATTATAATGCACGCGGTGTTGTGGGACTCCGAATTTATTTTTACCACGCGTCGGACGCATGTTTCGTCGATGGCGCTCAATTGACCCTTTTGGCGGAGCAGTTTGTTTTAGAGAAACGAGATGGCGCGTACGGCGGCGCACCATACGTCTCCTCAGCGACCGCGCACGAATACGAAACCATTACCGCTTCTACCTTGCTTCTGTGCGATCAGCTGTCGGAAATGCAACTGAGTTTTCGCTAACACACTGTGCTCCAATCATGCTAGATTGAATCATGTGGATTGAAGACGTGTGCAGTAGTTAGCTGCAAAAATAGTGACTGGCATGTTAACGAATGGAATGAATCTGTGTGGCCAAGTTCGCGGACCGCTGCTGCAACTGTCCGAACATGTTACCGGCACTCCGAGATGTACGGCTTTCCTCGAGGATACAGAAATTTGCTCATCCGCCAGCCTTGTATCGCTAACCTTCAAAGAAAGGGCTTCAGCCCCGGAACGTCGGCAAGAGTGAGTACCACTCGTTAAACAATGACAAAGGGAGTAGCGCCGCATCCTGTCATAGTAAACTTCGGACACGTTATTTATAGGCATCTATCCCAAATGGCAGGAAAACTTAAGCCCACTCTATCGCCGACGTATCAAGAATACGTGAATGGGCGCACACTTGAATATTTGCGCACTATATACGCACAATAAATGGCGGACTACACCGATGGCCCAAGAGCGGTCGAAGCTGAATGTTTCGTGACGGTTCACAAGAGTAAGCGAGTTACTTGCGGTAATATATATTTGCTAGAAGGTATCATAATGTACAAAACAGCTAAGTTCCAAGCCTTGCGCGCAGCAAGAACGAATCTGTCGAAACTGAGCACACCCGCGAGCGATTCGGCGGAAAATAATCAGATAGTGGTTGCACCGAGCAACTTCACTGAGTCAGAAACTGACAAGCCGTTGCTTCAAAATATTTGCCAAATAAAGAACAAAGAGCAAAACACACTAATCATGATTCAATTCATGATCGGAATGTTTGGATAGATTGGAATACATATTTAGCCCCGCTTTTAGAACAAGCACCTTAACGCTGCTCGCGCCGTTAGGACAAAGCTTAATGAGCTTCGAAAGCGGCTTTACATGTTTTCAAAAGCTATGACCAAAGCTTCATGTCGTCCACCCAGCTACCGTCTACGATATCTCCCAAAACAGAGGCTTTCTAAGCCGCGCCGGCGTCATACACTTCCATTGTAAACAAGGAGGCAACGGAGGCAGTTGAGGCAAGCAATGGACGCGTCACCACATGTTCAAACATGGAAGCGTCCATGGGATCGCCGCGAGAAGGGTCAACACGAGCGTTCCGCTAGCAGCACCTCCCGCTTTGCGGTCGTCTCCGTTAACACTATGGGCGGGGTACTTTCGGCCGCATCAATCATTACCTCGTCGCCCGGTAAGGCAGAACAGCTAGCCGTACCATTAGCGCTGTTAGATCCAAGCAAAACGGAAGTCTACACAGACTCGAGATCGGCAGCCAGAGAATTCGCGTCTGGGGCCGTCTGTAAGAAAGTTGCGAAGATACCCGAAGGAAAAATACTTGTTCATCACACCATCACCTGGTTCCCGGCCCATGTAGGGTCGAAAGTAGGGGGCTTGTCAACGCCCACTAATTGGCCCATGCTCGGAAGCGAGGTCTCGCTTACCGCGCCTGGTTCTCCGGGGCCGATGCACAGGGCAGGGCCCACGACAGGTCTGGTCCGATGGTGGCGGAGACGGAACCCCCCTCCCCCCGCTTTAGCGACATACTCTCCATTTTTAACGAAGTCAAAAAGCATTATCAACTTGCTCGCAGGGCATTTCCGTTGCCCCACCGAAACCTATAGCTCATGGCCTCAATCGGTTACGCTTAGGTTATTACAAACGCACTCGTATCCTAGCCTCTCGATCCATAGTCATTTCGCGGAGGTCTCCCCTTCGTGTCCCGACTGCGGCGGATACAGCGATTTTAACCATGTGCTATGGGCGTGGCCCTCTTTACAGCACCACACCGATCAAAGGATATCGAAAGACACATTTCATTCACTGATCAAGAGTCATGACTAGTTCCATCAACTCAAGGCAGTACAGAAGGCCCAAGATGCGGCGATGAGGCTTGGCCTTCCCGTTCCGACGTGGAAGCGGCCCGCGGTCCTCCCTCCATGAAAATGGGGGTTGACCAATTCAACACCTCAATAAAGTTTCTACCTACCTACCTACCTACCTACCTACCTACCTACCTACCTACCTACCTACCTACCTACCTACTTACCTTCCTACCTACTTGGGGTTCTTTAACGTAAAGTGAGATGCAGCGATGAAATCGAGCAATACAACATAATATGCACACATACAAAAAATGCGGGAGTTCAATCTCAAGCTAAATTCACACCGGTGGTCTCGGCCCCTCTTAAAAAAGAAAGAACACGCGTTGCTCGGTCCTACCAGATTTTTCGATTGTAGAAAATATACTACAATACTACTCCTGGCTAGATTAGGCGATTTTCTTGAACTTCTCGCTTTGTTGATAGGTAGTGCATTGACGGGACTGCGGGTGCGTCTAGCGAGCCCTTCTCGCGACATAACCAAATCGCCAACTACTCTTGACACAACAAATAAAGACCAGCTTCCTACTCGCATACTCTTAGACGAAACAATTAGTTCACTTGTGTGTTTATACGATTGCTTAAGCGATAGAAAATTACCGCCGACAGCACAATCAATGCTTCACATATCGGAACACCATTGGACTGGCCATTTCCGAGCATTCTCCCGCATCTTTAAGATCGTTTATTAAATATATTTAGCTTTATCGCGAAAACAAGCACGTTGTAACAAAAAGCATGGAACACATCTTCAAAGCTCGTTGCTGTTTCACACAACTATTAGACCGCTCAGAAACGACCAGCAGAAAATTTATTTATTTATTTATTTGACAGTGCTGCAGGCCATTAAGGCCCAAGCAGGAGTGGGGTTACAATACATTGAGAGGGGGATAAGCAAAGAAAGAAACAAGAACACGGCATACACACTTTTGGCAAAGTGCGAGAAATAAACCGAGAAATAACTGGCAGCAGTGTTCATATCAGATATCTTACCGCGATATCTGGAACAAATCCTGGCAAAAAATTTAAAAGGAAGAGAAGAAGTGAACAAATTAACTAAACAAAAGGAGTTTAAGAGCTTCACCAATATTAACACGCTTGTACGGGAAGGCAGTTCTAACTCAAAGCAATGCGTGAAATAAGAAAAAAAAAAACGTCTTTGTATGCTTCATTTGTTGCGAAAATTGGTCATACGAAGTGTTTGTGCGTGTGGCGTGTTGTTAGTTTGCTGATGAACCTTAAATATAGCGGGAGAGTTATATGAGGTTTACCCCTCCTAATGTTCGGTAAAAATCTTAGTCAGCCTATTTTCCTGCGTGCAGGTAATGTAGGGATACTTTATATGTGCACTCATCAGTATAGGTGGAGATCATATACCCCTATATTTATTCATTATAAATTGAACCGCATTCCTTTGAAGCCTTTCTAAGCACTGATTATATTTTTGCTGTGCGAGCCTCACGCTAATGCGTACTCCAACTTTGGTCTAACGAAGGCATTGCACGCTTGGTGCTTAACATTTACTGCAGTATTTGCTAGCTTCATATTTTAAAAGACAGCTCCTCAAAGGCTGACGAACAAATTGCTGAGATGTGTACCCCCCAAGTGATATCACAGGAAAGAGTAACCCCTGAATACACCATTTGTTTACTAAATACGCCATTTATTGAGCCCCATTTGTTAACTCTTTGGATACGAAAGCATTGTATGTTGTACCTAAACACACTATAATTCTTCGTCAGCGTAATATTTACCCACGCAGTTATGTGAATGTTTATTTGTGTATCTCATTCTATGTACCAGAGTTCGAGGTTGCTGAGAATGTAACAGGTCATGGTTTTCAACACAAGTTATTTCTTTCAAAACAATAAAATCGTCCACAATACGTTTTAGAGACACCGATTCACGGACTACTTGCACTAAATCTTTTACATATATAATAAATAATAATGGCCCAAGAACGCTGCCCTGGGGAAGTAGCGCTGACCATCTAGGAAACAATTAATTTTATTTCAGCAAATTGCCTTATCCCACTTGATAAAACAACACGGTAATTATATGTTCCAATTCCATAAGTATTTTACTGTGCAGAAACTTGTCAAACGCGAAGTATATCAATCAGATGTTACAGAATTTGGTTATATTTAGCGATTATTGATTTATCACCCACTTTATGAACCGGCATCATACCTGCAATTATCCCGTCATCTGTAACATCGGTATTACGGAAGCAGACATTGATAGATATTTGTCAGAAATTTACATAACTGTGCGGTGCAGCCTTTAAAGAAAATATTTGGAATTGTATATACGGAGTGTGTAGTTGACAAATCAATGGTTGTGCAGATTTTGTATTCATAGCGTCCAGAAAGTAAACTAAAAATCAAGGCATATCTAATCAAGTGTTTTGTGTTTCTGCTACAATTAACATAAGTACGCTGAGCAATATTGGTTGACATGCCTAATTATTAGAATGTTCTGATTTGCTACCACACCACACGTGTTCTCTTTTATTATTTCTAAGAGACCAGTGCCAGTTTCTGCAAGCATGCTTTTTGCAGAAATGAGTATTGCGTTCTGGTTACAGTAGGCCATCAACCACACGGAACGCAAACACCATCACAAGCGTCAAACGCGAACCCCAGACTGGCGCATGACTAATCAGAATGCTCGATGAGTTCCTGGCGTGAGAATGCATCGATGAGCATCGGGTAACTCTAGGTCAGAAAAAAAAATCTTGCTGCCTTTGTTTTTCTTCAGACACTATGATGGAGATGAAAGTAAACACGCCAGATCAAGTTAATTTCTTGTGGTGCATACCATGAAAACATGGTGGTTTGGGCGTCTGAACTGAAGCAAGTTTCAATCAGTTCCGTGAAATAACGGTATAAGAATTGTGGTTTTAACCTGTCTCCGGAGCAAGTTACAGTGCCTGCAACGTATTTGTTTGAACAAAAGTAAGTCATCATGTAAATAGGGTGAGTCTCAGGGGATATAAATAAATCAACATGAAATGTTGCGTATTAGAAACGAAGCTGATAGTTATGTGCTTTCCGTATCACAGGAACATTTCTTCAGGACTTGTGTACCGACCTTGAAAAGAAAACGTTTATGTGTCGTGAGATCAATGGGAGCTACTTTCAACATAGTTCACTGGTTTTTTTTAAGCGGTCCTTAGGCGGAAACGATATTATGTCAGTAAATTGACAGGAATTTTGGCTGAACTTTGACGGACTTCGATCTCTTTTATGACGAAATATATGCAAACATGCTCGTTTGCTGCTTTTTATATGCAAAGGTATGAACACATGCTAGCGTGTACACATGTGATTTGTATTTCTTATTTTGTCGCTAATTGTACAATGATCGCCACGTCCGTCTCCTGTTTTTCTACCTCTTAGTGCGTCTAAATAAGCTGATTATTTGTATAACCTCCCTCACGCAATGTTCGAAATTGAAATATGTGATGTGTACGAATAAATAAATAAATAAATAAATAAATAAATAAATAAATAAATAAATAAGTGAGCCATTCCTCCTGCGCTTTCTCCCCGGAGGCAAAGCTCAAACTGACTTTTTGCCCTGTTAAGCTGAAGAAGTGTACCCATAGGCTCCGCCCTGAGCAGAAATTGTGTAAATTGAAAATACCAGTAACACAAGCACAGCTCGCCCGCTCCGACATGGCAAGACAAAAGTCCTCAATTATCCAGATCAGGCAGGCGGCAGAGGCCGGTGGGGCCATGAACTGAGAGGCTCCGACCACCCATCCTCAAAATCTATTCCATTCCAATTGTTTCTATTATTATTCCCCTCCGGCAGGTTTAACGCCTTCATGTTGCATATGAATGGCAGTTGGTCAGCTACCTATTCTGAAAAGTTAACGTGCTACGTGACTCTATCGGTCAAAAGGACCTTCTGCATTCGCTGCCATGTACGTGAGTGGTGCTGGCTAACACTCGCAAGGTTACATTTCGTGCACGTAACTACCTAAGAATGAGAACGAACGTGGGAACGAGGGAACAGACGCCTCCGTGATACACGTAATTGGCGGCTTAACGCACGCGTTATACAGAAGTTGTGGTTTGACTCCCACCGGCGGCCGGTTGTTTTTTGTCCACTATCATTTCCATTTTGCTTACCATTTCTAGACTTCGCTCAAGTTCTCGAACTAATATTTATTATGCTTGCCTTGGCTTCATTATTTCGGGCGCATATGTTTGTGGTTAGAAAATTGCGCGGTGAATTGCTCTTTGTGATATATATATATAGTTCAAAAAATAGATGCAGTTAAGGAAATGATATAACAGGACTGTACTGACGTTTCTGCCGGGGTCCCGCCTTCATCTAGACTCTTGATCAATCTTGATCATTTGTGGAGAGTAAGTACTGATGAGAGTTTCCATTTAACCACAACAGCTGACGGGTATACACTCAACCGCCTATCACACCTGCTTCTTGGTAAAAAGGTTCCCACAAGCAACTAGGAGCACTTGTCATTAAATTTTTTTTATTGGTGCCTGAAGCGAATAGGGTAGCTACGATTCGTTCGACCGTAAAATAACGAAGAAACACGATCCTCTCGAACCATGAGCCCAACAGAAGGTTCTTTAATGAAGTACCTTGCCAGTGTAATCCTCCCAGACTACAACACGAACAGCCCTTTTGTTTACGCTCGCTTCTAGGTTTTCTGAACAACCCCCATCTTACAATATCCGCTTGGCCGAGGCACCTTGCACATATACTGCGTTCTGGCCTTTGAAAACTTGGAACAGAGGCTGTCGAGCTAAGGCTTACGAACTAATAGGATTTCTGGCTCTAAAGTTCTAACCCCGAGCGCCAAACTTTTCCATCGCGTTTCGTTCTCTTTTACACTCCATTGACTTCGGCAACTACTAAATAGGAGTTAGCATTTCGTCTGCTATGCTGGTTCACAGCCATCATTCTTCAAATCAGGCAAGCCATAGAAAATAATTATACCAGCCATAGACTGTTGCTTCGCCCACACCATCCAATATACAGGGTATCCCAACTATCATGCACCAAGATTTAAAAATATGCAAATGCCACGTAGCACGGCATACTAAGGTAATGAGGTTTGCCGTCACTTAGAGATACTCATTATATTCATTTGCATAATTATCATAATTAACTTAGCCTAATTAGTCTTTAGTATTTATTCAGTTTCTCTAATATTATAACTAGATGGAAAATGTAAATGAGAACGAGAAAATTGTAGAGCAACATGAAAAACTTCCGATACAGCTGTCTGTTGCTCAATACATGCTACAATAAAGTGTTTTTAAGCGTGAAAGAAGCGCGCGAATAAGCCAAATCAACGAAAAGCAAAATATTTTACGTAAACGTTTTGAGCAATGGAGGAGAAAAACCATGTAGAAAAGTGGAAGTGGGTTTCACCCCAATCACCTATGACTACGTTGGATTTTTTTTACAGACAGCTGTCACCTTATGTCACCCATAGGTGTACATTTTATTTGCTTTACATCATATGTGTGACACATCTGCAGGCGGCGACCTTAGATCGGTCTGTCTCTTGTGTCCTTGCTTTAAAAAAGGAGCGGGTCACGCGCTTAACTTGTTCTTCGACCTGTGTTCCTGCTCTAAACCAGCAAATGAAACATAGTATTCAATAACTAACTGGAATGTACAAGAATGGGGGAGTGGGTCCAGCGGACGCCTTAGCAAGCGCCGAGGGTGAAGCAAAAAACGCGGGAAATGTGGCGGCGCTGCCGTCGCCTAATTTTAAATCTCCGGCCAATAAACGTTGGCTCCGGCTGTTTCGGCAGCGCTCATTGGCTGAGGCGAGCTCACGGGCTGAGTAGCTGTGGTCTACTCGACGCACCATCGTTGTTGCGTCGTTTGCGCTCTTTCCACAGCTCTTTTTACATTTTATTTACAATATATTGGTGGGGAATAATCTCAGTGATACCGCCACCGTGTATCTGCCTGTCAAAGCTCCATGCAGCTGCGGTAGGGTCTCCGACACGACAAGCGTCCTGCCGGCGAGCGGGGCCGCTCATTCGGAAGAAACCTGGCGCCACCTGGATTTTCAATAAAAAAATGCCTCAGCGCAGAGGTCTCGTTGGACCCACTCCCCCAATCTAGTACACTCTAACTTGACTTAGCAAGAAATGAATGGGGCAGCTTCACACTAGAGGTGCGAAGCGATGCCACGCAGCCAATGACGTCACGGCTTAGCGCCGCCTCCGCAGCTGTGGCAAGCTTGGCGCACCTGGGCGACGCGTCGCTAGGTAACGCGTGGTGATGACATCGCTCGGCGGAGGCACTTATGCACACGACCGACAGACCACCCTCAAACCTAAACAGTTTCGCTGCTAAACACCGCAGCCATTGCACTCTGTGAATGTGGACTACCAGCGGAGCTGTAAAAGAACTACACAAAAATCACTGTGCGAGTAACTACGAAAATGACGTTTAGTGACAACACACAACTCTGCGAACACACAAAATCGCTACTAATAGCTGCTCGACCATTCGAGGTGTCAAATTAAAACGCGACAAGCGTCTCGAGACGCTGGCTTGCCTGCAACAAATTTATAAGGCCATTCTGTGCGGCTTGTCGATGCATGCGTCCGTGGCAGTTTGTGGCGGGCTCGAATGGCAGGGTTTTTTTTTTTTGTGGGCCTGACCGAAGGCCTGCACAACTGCTTTTCCGGGAGGGTGTTTCCAAATTCATTGTCGTAATTAAATATCAAGAATGCCCCCCGGATTGGCTGACGACGATTGAGCCCTTCGCAAGTTTAAAACAATCTTAAACATGACATGGCCATCCAAAATGTGGCTGACCGCACAACATGCATACATGAAAGTTTGAAATTATGTTTATATGTGTAATTATGCATAGCTTTCGTTGGAAAAAATTTATGGAATTTGTGTATGCTAAGCGAAAGTTCCGGCAATAAAGAAAAAAAGCGTCCTTGGTTTTGACGTCGGGCTTTAGGGGCTAGATGTCCTGTGTTCTTATCCTGCCGGCGGATGCTTTTAAATATGGTTTGTTTAATTATTTATTGCACAGTACTTTGTTGAGAGTGAAGAATTTACAAAGTCGAAGAGGCATTTGAAGCCAGATGGACGAAATTTAGGCAAATCCGCGTACTTCGCATAATTAGCATGCTGGCTGAACCGCTCCGATTACAGCTCCCGTAGACACCAGCGCCAGAGTTCCCTCTAGTAATGGTCGTTTCGCAATCATACTTGTTAAGGTAGCTGACTGGGCTAGGTCGTAATCTATACTAATTGAGACCACCGCAAAAGCAACACAGGGGCGCAATGGAGATGGGCCGAGCGCTGACTTTCAACTGGTGATTTTGCTGACAGGTATGTAATATACGTTATATGCTTGAGCACAAAGATTACATGAGAGAGTTTACATATAGCTGGACGTTAAAAACACCAGGTGGTCTAAAATATTCCGGAGTCCCCCACTACGGCGTGCCTTATAATTAGATCGTAGTCATCAACATCAGCCTATATTTATGTCCACTGCTGGACGAAGGCCCCTCCTTGCGATATCCAATTACCCCTGTCTTGCGCTAGCTGATTCCAACTTACGCCTGCAAATTGCCTAATTTCTTCACCCCGACTAGCTTTCTGCCGTCCTCGACTACGCTTCCCTTCTCTTGGTATCCATTCTGCAACTCTAATGGTCCACCGGTTACGCATCATACGCATTACATAGCCTGCCCAGCCACATATTTATTGCGACAGCAATTATATGGACTCTACAAGCGCATTTCTGCCGTTGGCGTGCGAGAGAAAGCGTACGAGGGTGAGCCAGCAGTCGCGGCTCAATGTAGCGCACGCTAGGGAGGAAGGCAGGCTGGAAGCGCGTGGTCTGTCTCTCGCGAGGCACGGGGGCGAGGCGATGGAGAGGGAGGGGGGGGGGGCGTTATGCTCCGTCGGCAGAAGCTCACAGCGCTGCCGATCGGGCGCTGTATCTTGAAAGCGATCTGCGATGGGGACAAAGTGCATGCGCCGACTGCCGGCACCGTCGTATGCGCTGTGCTCTCGACTTTTAGTTCGCGTTAAAGCGAGACGAGAGACAGCGCGAAGGTCAATTTGCACGCTGCTGCTGGCGCGCTTTCTCACTCCGGCGTTTTCACAGCGAGTTTCCTGTGGTCATCCAGTGAGATGTGTTCATGTTTACCTGTGCGCGCGTGACACCATGCTTGCCTACTTAGTTAGTAAGAGAATCTTTACAACTCTATACGGCCCATTAAACTACAAAACTTGCTTAGTATAGCTCTCTACTAATTTGCTATCGCAATCGATGCTTCGCCTTTCGGGCAAAACTGTGACTTTTTTTCTCTTAAGGTCAATTAGAATATCGGCTATCCCCGCTTGCTTTCTGATCCACACCGCACGTCAATTAGAATATCGGCTATCCCCGCTTGCTTTCTGATCCACACCGCTCTCTTCCTGTCCCTCAACGTCCCTCAACGTCAAACAAATGTGGAATAAATTACACTCCATCATATCTCCAGGTAGAGTAAGAAATAGCTTAGAAGAACTTGTAGTTGACAATGAAGTTATCAAAGGCAAGGACTTAGCCGACAACTTCAATGAATACTTTACATCTGTAAGTGAGAGCTCACATCAAGATAGCGCCTTTGATTACTTACCCGTGCCGCTAAAGGAATCAATATTTCTTTGCCCAACTGATGAAAATGAAGTATTAAGAGTATTTAGAAACTTTAAGATGAGTAAGAGCGAGGATATTAATGGTTTGAAAATGGAGCCGATTAAATATATTATTGATCTTATTAGCCCATGTCTGACACATATTTACAATCTTTCCTTACGAACTGGCATTTTCCCACAGAATATGAAAAATGCTAAGGTGACGGTCATATACAAAAGTGGAGATAAAACATTCTCGGTAATTATAGACCAATTTCAATCCTTCCCCTATTCTCCAAGGGACTTGAAAAAATTATTCATCTTAGACTGTCAAACTTTCTTGACAAACATTCCGTCATAACAAAATCGCAATATGGATTTAGATCAGGTTTTTCAACAGAAAGTGCTCTACTGTTTCAAAAAGAGTTGATTCTTAAAAATATTGAAGCTAAAAAATTCACACTCGGCATATTTTTAGATATGTCCAAGGCCTCTGATAGAATTATTCATGAAACATTATTAGGTAAGCTGCAGTGTTATGGAGTTCGTGGTGTTGCCCTTAATCTAATTCAGAACTACTTAGCTAACAAACATCAATGTGTATCGATAAGCAGAATTCTGTCTTCTATGCAACCTGTTAAATACGGAGTTCCCCAAGGCAGCATATTGGGGCCGCTTTTGTTTGTTATATTTATTAATGATATTGTAAATGTTGACCCTTCAGCCCAATACATAATGTATGCTGATGATACAAGTCTTTTCTTTTCAGGAACAGATATACATGATCTCGTGAATCTAGCTAACTTGACACTAGATAAAATATGTGGCTGGACACTTAACAATTCTTTACAAATTAACTGCTCAAAAACTAAAGCTGTTCTTTTTCGCTCTAAATCCCCGCTTTATGAGCTCACTCGTTCTTATAATCTCATGTTGAATAATAATAAAATTGAATTTTCTTCTACAGCAAAATCTCTAGGTGTAATGTTTCACGAATATATGAAATGGGATCACCATACGGAACTTTTACAAAACAAACTTTGTAAGGTCTTGGGCGTACTGAGAAAATGTCAGCGTATATTGCCAGTTCCTCAAAAGCTTTCGATATTTAAGCCACTCTTCTCATCTCATCTACGTTATTGTAACTTAATTTGGGGTAACGGAACACAGCAATCCATAAATAATCTTGCTATCCTACAAAAAAAAGGCCATACGTTCTGTTGCAAACCTTCCATATAATGCACACACTTCAGAACTATTCGTTAAATATAATGTAATTAAATTGAGCGTGCTATATGAATACACTTTATTACTTTCCTTTAGATCTGATATTGTGAAAAATCGCGATTATATACACAGTGTAGCTAACCTACAACTAAATCCTTCTTTGTGCCAAAACAGACACTCGGAACAATGGTATGTGCCACGGCCGCGCACAAACAATAGCTTTCAAACATTAGGTTATTGCTTGCCGAAGACATTAAACAAATTCAAGATTTCTTATGAAAATGTTCGCACACTCTCTAACACTTCTGTTTTAAGCATGCTGTGTTAAATATGTTCATTGCTAAATTTTACTTTTTGTAAATATGTTTTCTGTGGATATCATGTGTTTCTCATTTGACACCGATGTTGAAATGTTCTTTTATTTTACTGCCATGCTGCCATAGTGAACCGGGGACGTGGGGCTAGTCAAGCTGTTTTTAATGCAGCTTTTTTTCCCTCGTCCCAACCACTTATGTGAAACTCCATGTATGTGGTAAAATAAATGAACTTGAACTTTAGGCCTAACATTTTAACAGCGGAGCTGTTTAAGCCAACCGCAAGTTGTGCCGCCAGCCGCAACACCTCGCCAGCTATGACGTTACTGCGTTGCCTAGCAACCCCATACTAGCTGTTCGATAGCTTCGCAAGACTCTGCTCCTAGACACTACGCGCAGCACATCTGCTCCGCTTGTCATAAACGTTACGTGTAACAGCTGTGAAGGCGGGGTTGCTACTGTGCGGGCGGTAGTAGCAGCCATGGGGATACCGAGGAAGAACCGCACTCCCGAGGAAGAGGCTGCTTTCCGGGATTCACGCTGCTTGGCCAAACAAGAATACAATCGCCGGCGTCGAGCTGATATTGCACAGAGAGCCGAAGAAGCCTTAGCCCAGCGACGGCGCAGAGTCGAAGCTGCGCCTCGCTTCTCCTAGCTCCGGCAACGCTCCTTCGTCGCCGCGGCAGAGATGGCGTCACTGCAGGTTGCATAGCGCAGCTTGTAACTCCGGTACCGCGTTCCAATACCGACACCGCGTTCCAACAGTCCGGCTCCGTCAATGCGGTCGCCTATCAATCACTTACACAGCTTCGCCCAGCCATGTCATTGCTTCGCACAGCAATTCTTGCTTTGCTTAGTCATGACAACACTGTGTGAAACTTGGCCATGACGTCTCCGTGATTTAAAGATCATGTCGCCGTCACGGCGACACACCCCACTCTCGTAGACTTCGCACTGAGTAAATGTAACATGGGGCGGCCGAAGAAGTACAAGAATCCCGAAAAAGAAGCCGCTGAGCTGGAAGCTCGTCGTGCCGCTTGCAGAAAACGAATGCCGCAATTGCATGCTAATCCAGAGTATCGATCCGAAGTCGCTGCTGCTAAACACGCCAAGGCTTGCAAAACCTGCAAGAAGCTAGGTCGATCACCAGCTCCACTGTTTACTCCAGCCTGGCACCACTAGTCCTAGCTGCCCACTTTTGTCGTTCGATCGTTCTTTGTGCGGCCCTTAACTTAATAAGATCTTAGTGTTGGCTGGCAAAACTCCATTATTTAATTTGAAGGAATTTACAAAAACAAATCACAACACTAATAAAACCGTGATCAGACACAGTCGCCCGCTGCGCTTGTATCATTCTTCCAAGATATGATTTATTTGATAGATACGGTCACTGATTGCTTACTAACACCTGCTCACTGTTCCCTAGCCGTTTGAGCAGGGTCGCTATTTACGGGTGTTTTCTCGTCCCTGAACTCGCAAAGCACTAGGGTAAGTTCAGGGTACAGCCAAACGTGCGGGAATGCACAGCACGAAAATGTTCCGTTTTATTGCGCTCATTTGCGCACTCACGCAGTCGCTCATGAGACAGCTGCCCGTCTGGCCTACGTATAAAGTGCATCAAGACAAGAGAATCCTGTAAAAGACGTCTTATACACAATCCAAAACCCAGGTTCTGTGCTTCACGTTACATTGAATGATGGGTTCCCTTTTTATAACTTTTTTCTTTTGGGGAGGTCCTCCTCGCTAGCTGAGACAGCTCGTGAGGAGGGCTGAAGAACCCTTGAATGTCCGGGCGTTGTCCATTTTGTCAAACAATGACACACTATGAGCATTTACGGGATCAGAGTGACTTTGTCGCGTTCTCAGCGTTCCTTCCGGGTTTCCCTACACCATGACTGCCCCAGTGTCTTTTTCTCTGATTAGCCTCAGCTACTGAGATAAGCAATAGTCCAGGGGAGCCGGTTGCTTCGGACGTTCCACCTGCGCTAGAAAGCTGGCTTCAAGGCATGTTGGCAAGTTCTCTTTAAACCATTCGAGAACCGTGTCTGCCCAATGCCCTATTCACAAGTTTCTTATGAGCAGATGTGAATGGTAGCAGTAGTTTCTGTGCATGATATTGTCACGTTGTAGTGATGAAGTATGAACCTCGATAATGATAAGAAAGTAGATGATAATAATAGAAGATATTATTATAGGCATAAGATAACAACAAGTGAAACAACACTAACGAACATTGCACGCCTTTTGTGAGCAAGTTGTCGAAATGGGCCGCATCTTCAATATTATAATGTACGATATATGTCTCCTATTTGTTAAGCACTCAAGCGGGAACCAGCATATAAAAAAACATGGTGGAGCAAAAGCATTTTGGTGGAGGTGTTGGAAGGGTGCACGGAGCTCCGCAGCTGTCATCGCCTTGCTATTAACACCATGACGGAGGAGACGGGGACTGCGCCAGCGGCGACAGCCCCAACCATTGTCCTGGCGTATCCGAAAGATCCAGGAACGTTCTGTGGTACTTATCATCTCGACGTGGAAGACTGGATCACCATGTATGAGCGTGTGAGAACCCACAACACATGGGATGCAACCTATCTGTTGGCCAACCAAATGTGCATTTACAAGGCACGGCGAGGCTGTGGTTTCACAACCCCGAAGATGAGCTTACGGACTGGGAGACGTGTAAACAGACGCTAAAGGACTTGTTTGGCCGTCCATTCCGGCGGAAGAACCCCGCTACGAAAGACTTAAGCACTCATGCGCAAACGTCCACGGAATCGTACGTCGCTTACATTCAGGACGTGCTTGATCTGTGCGGCGAAGTTGACAGTGACATCTGCGTCCCAGACAAGGCCGGGCTGGTTTTGAAGGATATCGCTGACGATGATTTTAATCTGCTAATATGTCACAATTGTGCGACAGTCAGCTATATCATCAAGGAGTGCCAATTCTTTGAGCAGGCCGCCTCATTGCAGTGTTGTTCACCCGCTTGCCGAACACAGCTGCCACTTCCTCATGTGATGACAGCAGAATGCAGCGACCATCGATTTCAGAAGACATGACAAGAATTGTTCGGCGCGAAATTGAAGCAATGTCACCTGCCAACTTTTGTCCACGCGTCAGTGATCTCAACAGCTTGCCCGCGGTACTACTTGTTCAAGCTATAGTCCCCGAAGAACTCCTAAATTTCGGAGTTCATTCCCTGTGCTCTCTGGCAACTTCACGACTCTCTGATAGGCCTTATCCCTCGCCTAGTTAGCGGTACCCTCCAGGCTATCGAAACCCTGCAGAATGGAGAACTCCACATGATCGACTATTCTGTTTTGGCCGCTTCAAATTGGTCAAATTGCTCGCCATTGTCGTGACCGTATCGCTTCTTGACTTCCACGACCGACCTATGGTTATTACCGTTCCGGACTGAGCCTACGCCGTTTCCAGCCTCCATTGGACCAGCAACCACCCAGCGCCGATGCTACTGCTACATAGAACAGTTCCTCGCTATCATTCCGCCGTCACCAGTCCCGTTGGCCCCCAGCTCGTCGGCCGTCGTCCCTATCACCTCAGGCTCGTCGCACGCCATCCCAAATGTACCTCCGACTCTTGCCCGGAAAACTAAGTGCTGCAGCTCCCGGAGGTGATACTGCATGGCCAATTCGACCTAAAAATCTTCTGATAACTTTACCTATTAGACAAAACTTGATTGACGTTATAGTCGAGGGCGCAAACATTGTGCAGTTGATCGAAACTGGTGCGCCACTATATGTGATGAGCGCCCAGTTGCGACGCCGCCTGAGCAAAGTCCCCACACCTTTCGCATCATGTATCCTCCGGCTCACCGATGGAAGAACGACCACCGAGTTCAGAATGGGCACTGCTTGCGGCAGCATCGCAGGGCGCCTTACCACTGTTTTGTTTGCATTTTGTAGCAGTGCCCTCACGACGTTACCCTAGGATTAGGCTTATTATCATCTCATTCTGCCCTCTATGTCTGCGCGTCCGGTGGATTCAGCTTCAATTGCCCCAGGCCTGTGACATTCCACAAGAGACACAACCACGCTTATGTTCCTTCGATGACACTCGCCTGCCACCGCAAGTCACCAAGTACGCTACTGTGACCTCATTGACGGCGTCTATGTGGTGTGTCCGAGTGCTCACGTAATGCTTGAAAGGAACGTCGCCCTTCTGCACACCCTGATGCAGACAACCCGACCACACTCCCTCTCCTCAATTTTAAGAACTTTGCGCCGGGGATCCCGAGAGGCATGTCACTGGCCGATATCTCACCTATCTATGATTGGGAGATATCCTTATTAGACCCGGAAGTTCCACTATCATGCGCAGCCAAGTTCGATTATTCCTTTCCTGCTCCAGACGAACAAAGCAAGATGACCGCACCTGACCTTCTTCCTATGCAGGCTGATGGCGTACACCTCCTCTTGGCGGCTTATCGCAACATTTTTTATTTTGATGGCCGTCTCTTAGGCCAGTCGTCAGTGGCCACTCATCTTAACTATACCGGAGACGCCAATCCCATACGCTGATTTCCGTACAGCATTCCACACCTGGAACGTAAAGTTACACAGTATGAGGTAGACGAAATGCTGACTAAAGGTGTCATCGACCATTCGTTTAGTCCACGGGTGTCCACAGTTGTTCTCGTTAAGAAGGATGACAGCTCGCGATTTTGCGTCGATTACCGTCACAAACAGATAGACAGACAAAGAACCGTCACCAGAATATGATCACTCGCAAAGACGTCTACCCGCTCCCACGCATTGATGACGCCTTGGACTAGATGCCGCATGAAGCAGCGTACTTCTCGTCCGTAGACCTTTTCTCTGGGTATTGGCAGATCTCTTTAGATGACATGGACTGCGAGCAGAACGCTTTCGTAACTCGGGATGGGCTTCAAAATCTTCTCGCGATCTGTTTCTGGTACCTCGAACTTTCCATGCTTCAGCACAATATCTTCTGTGTCTTACCAAAAACTTGCTAACATGCTGAGTTTTAATTATTTCAGTCTGCGGAATATGGAATGTTGATTAAGCGTCCGCGTCGGGGAGCTTCTTTCCAAGGCGATGAACAACGTCGAAGGCAAACTGCTGGATTTGTCCCGGCAGCCTTCGATCGAATGATGGATTCTCTACTTCGCGACTATAAATGGTCTACTTGTCTATGTTATTTAGATGATGCGATATTTCTTTCGCCCACATGTGCTAGTCACCTTACGAGTCTGTCGGCCATTCTTGCTGTTTTTCGACGTACCCGCCAGCAACTCAACTCGTCCAAGTGCCACTTTGGACGTCGGCAGATTATTGTTCTCGGCCACCTTGTACCGCAGGAGTTCAACCCGACCCTGACAAGATTCGTCCGACACTCTTCCGTACCGTCAGCCACAGCAGATGTCAGAAGCTTTGTTGGACTAGGCTCCTATTCCTGTCGCTTCATCAAGAACTTTGCCGACATCACCCGCCCGCTCACTGACCTCCGCAAGAAATATGTTTCCTTCTTATGGGGCCCTGGGGAAGCCGAAAACTTCACCGCCCTCGTCTGCTTGCGACCGGCTTCCTCTTTGCTGTACCACTACGACCTAACTGCTGTTGCTGAAATTCACACCGATACCTGCGGCCATGGAATAGGAGCTGTTCTCATTCAAAAGCAGAACAACGCACACTGTGTCATTGCATACTCTAGCTGCCTTCTGTCGCATACAGATCGGAAGTTTTCTATCACGGAACGCGAGTGCCTGGCGTGGGTTTGGACGTTAGCCAAGTTCAGCCCTTGCTTATTTGGCCACCCACTTTTCGTTATCACTGATCACCATACCCTGTGTTGGCTCTCATCGCACAAAGACCCAACTGGACGACTGGGTCTTTGGAGTCTGCGGCTACAAAAATACCCTTTACTGTTCTATACAAATCTGGCCGTTTACATAAGGGCGCTGACTGTCTCTCCCATCATGCGGTCAGAAGTCCAGACCGTGATGCCCAACACACTGATGCTTCCATCCTAGCCATTTCAGACTTCATTGATATTCGCAATGAACAAGGCCATGATGATTCTTTACGTCTACTCATCGATCGCATCGGTTCTGTGCATAATGAACCCACTGTTCCTGCATACGTACACCACGAATGCGGTGTACGAATGCAACACTTCTTCAACAAATGCAAAATTTCTTCATCAGGAGCTCAGCATGTCCGTCGAGTACATAATTAACGGCCCTGGCAATGGAAACGCCGTGACTCAGTATCAGTGCGTTGAAGTGCTAGTAGCAGTACCAGTGCGTGACTCAGTAGCAGGCTCCACTCCCGCTGAGTGACTTGTCGCTGATTACAGGCACGAGGGAAAAGCTTCGCGGCAGAAGCTCCACGTCGGCGGCGGCGACCCGTAAGCGTTGGTCGCTGGTGCTCCGTAGGGTCGATGTCGTCTGAGCTGCTAGAAAATGTTACGATGCGGTCGCGGACATTAATCACTGTACTGCACTCTGTCAAGAAATCCATCCCCAAAATAATATGCTTACAGCACTCAAAGAGAATGACAAGGGTGGCGCGAAGGTTGAAGCGGTGGTTACTATTCTGGCCGTGCATTTTCCAATCGGTGTCATCGACTGACCCGGACAGTTCTGATGTTGGGCGCGGTCCACGGCGTCTTCAGTGTATTTTGTTTCACTTGAAAATGTTGTCATGTCTCATGTGGGAGTGTCTTTTTTTTTGCAAATGCAAGCCAGTGTTCATCGATGAACATTTTGATGTTATACTAGAAAATTCCTTAACAATATGTGCCAATTATTCTACGCCACTACCTGTGTATTAAAATGTTCTCATTGGCCGCCTCCTCAATAGACCGCGTAAAAGCTTTTCTTTTTGACATTTCTGTATTTCACAGCGATCATGCAGCAGCGCGTCAATAGAGTTTCCATATAGCGCCTATAGAAATTCAATGATCTATGAAATGAGGCGTTGAGACTCGGAATAAATTGTGGAATAGCGGCACGCTCTGCAAATAAAGAATAACAAATAAAATGAAATATCTCAGTGAACTCGATTCTTTGCATCAAGGTGGCTTTCTCTGCAGGCCATATTTAAATGAAATTCAGATAAAAGTGATGCGACTGCTTATTCCAGGTGATCTGATTAGGAGTTTTTTGTATTTGTTTCTGTGTTGTTGCTTTATGCATCTCATGAGAAATTCACTTAGTTGTGTTTCTTCCCTACTTTACTAAAGGCTATATTTTGCGAGGGTGTGCGTGTCACAACCGGTTGTGGTTTATTGAACTAAATAATACCTTCCCATCTACAGTATAAACTGCTAATTGATTCTTCTGAAACACCCGCCGTGGTAGCTCACTGACTATAGATTTGCGCTGCTTAGAAGAAGATTGCGGACTTGATCCTGGTGGTGGTGGTCGCATTTCAATGAAGGCGAAATGCAAGAACCTTCGTGCAGCATTCATTGGGTGAAAGTCTACAAGCATAAATGATTGAATACATTTCAATGTCCTCTACTACGGCGTGCCTTATGATTGGATAATGGTTGTGCCACATAGAACACCAGCACCTTGCGAAAGGCTACAAAAGATTCGTGCACGCTTCAAAAACTAAAATCCACGTGAATTTCAAGAAGTCGGTGTACGTCGCGCTATGCTTCTCGGTTGATAGACTACCATCGAATTATAAAAGCATAAATCCAAGTAATAATTCATGCCAATTGACATCATCTTTGTGCGTGAACTACAGCGGAAACACATACCGAACAAAAAGAAAGAATAGAAATGACGTAGGCCTAAGACACTTTAAAAACACCACTAATTGTAATCGTATGCATCACGATTTACCTTTGTTTAGAGCTCCTGGAGAATTCTTTACTTGCGTGCAGCGACTTGCGTCTGCATAGGCGTGATCTCCTCTTTCGTCATCCCAAAATTTTGCAGTTTGAATTCATCGATCAGAAACACCAAAAGGCGAATTTTTGTGAGAATTCCCATACCTCGCAAGACATGTCCTAATCATTCCGACATTAAAGCACTCGGTGTGTGGTGGAAGGCGCAGAACAAAAAAGATAAGTTGCGGTAAGCACAGCGATAGAGCAATGGCGTCATGCGAGCTAAGGTCGATTCTTGGTGCCGAACCATTAAAGGGGATGCCAACGATCTTCGCCGGTGTCAAGTTGACGAAGTGCAATCATTTATGGAATTTTTGTTGTTCTTTTGCGTAATCCGAAGAGGTAAAATTGATGGCGCTACGGATGAACTGGTTTTGCGGGACCGCGTGAAACGACCGGCCGTAAAAACGGCTGGCGAGGGCTCGCTGCGTTGTAATCCACAGCAAAGAGCCGAGCCGCACGCGCACGCAAGCTTTTCCACAGCGCTCGTTTGTCTCACAAAGAAGCAGTCTTCACTAGCTGGATGCACTCAGAAAGCAAATCTGTCACTCGGAGTCGTTTATCACAGTTACCTCGCGCGTTTTTTTTTTTCTTAAGCACCAACTTTTATTGACCATCATGTGGTGGGACTCATACGAAAGGGGCTTTCGCAAGAAACCTAGCCATCACTTTTAACGCGGAGATCGATGGCTGGCATAGGTTTCCACTTACGATTTTGCTGACTCTCATGCATGCGTTGTCAGATGCGCCGAATAGAAATGTGAGAAGGTGACCTCCCTGGTATTATTTTCCTTTTTTCTTGCTGCACGCACAACTACGATGTGATGTGACGAAGTGGTGCCGATGATGCGGTGTGAGTCCCACACTAATGTATTTTGCAGAGATGGATTTCCCACCCCTCACTGCAAGGAACGCCGCGGTTATCGTCAATCAATACGAAGGCGCTTCCACTCACCTAGTTTGGCTTCCCACCCGAAAAAAAATTTAACCACAGCGTTAACTCACCAAGTTGATTTCCTTACACGGTTTCCGGAATGCTACCGAATCACGCATCGACATGTGGGCTAATAAATAAACGTCAAGTGCTGTTCGTTGGAAGCGGAACATCCAAGAAGCACCCGATAAACACAGCAGAAGCAAGAGAAACAAAAAAAATGAGCGATACTACCTTTTAAGTCTCCTTCTCTTGTATGTGCTCCTCTGCGGTGTAAACAGAGGGACTCTGATTAACCTGTAGGAAACGAAGGCCAGGCCACATGTACCATGCGATAAATTACAACGAAGAGTTTCGCGGAAACAATTTCACAGAAAGGGGCGGTGACGGGAAAGCAGTTGACCTACTTTTCAACCCTACCTTCAAATAAAGAGAAATCAGCGTGAAAAAAAGGAGGGATAGCGGAAGACGGAACGGTGTGGCGTGCACCCAGCGTGAATCCCTTATCGGCAGCAGAACTAGTTTGGGCTACCTACTCTGCTGTGATGCTAACTTTCAGTTTTAATCCTCCAGCGCGGCTCGCTCGATCCTGAAAGCATATTCTTTGTCCCGAGGTAGAGCGTGCAGATTTGTGGAGCCTAATTTTGGCGGCTAGAATTTGGTAGTACAATTTCAGGGTTATAGCCCATTCATGCTGAAGAATAAAGCAATTCATGTTGTTCATTTATTTGAATTTCGCCATACTATAATAAAAATAACTTCCCTAGAAAACTTCTTTGCGCTAATGTATTTCTCCAAAATCGGCATCTTACTAATCCGGGACACTATAGGCGATTGGTGCATGTTTTGCGAATGGCGAAAATATATTAGGCGAGCGAGCACGTACTTTAAAAAGCGCCTGAATTTTGTCTTGTGAAACACTTTTCATCTTACGAAAACGTTATTTTGGTCCTTTTATCTCAAGTGCTGAGGGAAATTGAAGGGTTTTTTGTGTTTTTTTAGGCAGGGATGTGCATTCTCCTTGGAGCATATGAAAACCGTCTGTTCTTAACAGTTAGCTTGGTTGCACCTCTACCGCGTTTATTTAAAAGTCTCCAGTTCAGCGCCCTCTCCTCCTGACGTCAGCATTTGGAACTAGCATCACGCGAACCCTTCTTTTCGCCACTAGAAATCTTTTGATGGATGATTACAGCCTGCACATTGGCCCTAAAGTGGTGTATTTTCCTTGTAATTCATTCCTGCTTGGCTGAAAAGTTTTGATGTACTCAACCGGAGTCATTTTCAGGCGGATACTTGACACAGCAGTACCTTATATTTCTCAGTTTAAGATGTCTTCAGCCGCACCTTCTTTTCAATTTCTAAAAGCACACGTTCGGAGAGACTGCACACGTTCTTCCTTGTCCTCCCTGGCCGCGTCTATAATCGGAGGCCTCGTTTGTGGGCATAGCGTTTGTCATCGCCATCGCTAACACTCCTGTCATCACTATCGCCTTCCGGTTGAAGACAAGTCCTCGGCCGACTTGATCAATCCAATGAAAAGTGCATATTTGTGCAAACGTTATGTGAAACAAGGACATCACCTTGCAATTAGTTCACAAACCACTTCAAGCCATGTACCCGTGCTCGAAAATAAACAAATAACGCCAGCTTGATCAACCACCACAGCCTGAGGTCTGCACTGTGGCAGGATTCGTAAAATTGCAAATTCGAAGCATCACCAACACCACGACAACAGTTGTCAATGGTCTGCCTGCTCATCTCATTTCCTGAGTGCTGCGAAAACAAAGCCTTGTTCTATTTCTTTTATTATGAGACCGAACACTGCCACCTAAGCCCGCGAGTTTAAAAGAATGCTCGAATTCCTGGTGTGAACATTCATAGGGTGATTGGATAATGAACCATGTGTCTGCAAATATGAAGTGTGATTTTTGATGTGGAAGTATTAGTATTAAACAGTAGTATGTTGTACGAAGAGATGATAGTATTTGCATTTGTATTATTCTTACAAGCTGAATATTCTATACATGTATTTACATGCTGTACATCCCATATATATTATTTGTTTATATATGTTTATAGGGGTGTACCGTAGTGTAGTGTTGCACTCGTGGTGTTCTTATGTGTCAATTTTTTCGGGCCACTGCGTATCGAAACGCGCCAAGTGTGTCAATGCGCTTGGCTTCTACGCGAGAAAGGGTGTTCTGTAACGCTTCCCGAAGCATGTGTCTGTAGCGCTCGGCGTTAGAGGCCAGATACGTACAAAAGATGCCTCGAACTCGAGAAGAATACTTCCTTAAAAAGAAACAAAAAACGTTCCTGTCATCAGCGGGAGCCCACGGATTCCTGAAATGAGGAAGCCGCGCACCCCAGGGCGAGGAGAGATATTTCTCTATATCGCTAGTTAAAAATAAACGTTTATTTCTCTTTCTCTCTCTCCTCGTGTCATTCCAACATACAATATACGCTGCGGGAAAATTGTTGTCTGGATTACAACACAAATGAGAAATAATGGTGAGGCCTAAATAAAGGTCTGCTTAAAGCCATGTATTAACTTGGCCTTGTTAAAGTGGGTTTTTCATGCATACAGTCGGATACCGGTCTTGTCGATATTGTTTAATGAGACCTAAAGGCAGTCGGTATAGCTTGCTTGAGTATACGAATTCCAAGAATAGTACCGCTAACAACACCTACATTTTGCTACACACTTGTGTAGTGCGGAGCTTAGCATCTTTTTGACAATACCACTGAAGCCATTTGCATTCGTTTGAGTTTCGCAGGCAAACTTCATATTTCACGGAGGCACTCCCACGGTACAGTGGTGGCGCCAGGGTTCCCAGCACGTCACTCGTTGCATCGATAATACCACATATTCAAATCGACGATATATAGTATTGATGGCGTGGTACTGACGGTCTCCCCCTTTCCCCCTTCCTCCTCTTCCGCTGAGGGTTGATGTAGCGTAAAACAAGAGCACGGTTCTAATCGATCGTTGCAAGGAAGGCACATACAAAACCACATCAAAATAACGAGGTGGTTAAAAAGTTAAAACATCGATGCTTGCCTTTACCCCCAATGGAAGAGTTCCAACCAGTTCCAAAGTCGGTGGCAGTGAGGTTGTGTGGTGTAGCGCGAAGCAAGACAAGGGACACAGAGAAACGAGGAAAAGTTCTTACTGCCAATGGAAATTTTATTGCTTGATGCAAGGATTTATATGCGAAAGAACCGAAGAAAAAGAAAACGACATAGAAAGAAATTACCATCACCTCCCACTAATCGTGCTAACGTTGCCCAAGAATGCCAACTCCCTTCGTAATAAGGCCAGATATGGCTTGCTTATGCATTGGCAATCTTCACGCGCCATGCATGCTGGCCAATTTAACAATGATGCGCGTGCACTCATCCATGTGCCTAAAGATTACTTTTGTTTTCTCGAACACCAGTTTGCATTATCATGCACTGCAATGGAGGGCTAACGAACATTCTTTCCCGTCCCTAGCATTATTGGCATGTTCACGCAGATGATCGTTCAAACGAACGCCATTGTATCCCACGTAGTATGCGCCGCATTTCAAGGGGATTCTGTACACAAACCGTTGCGCACAATAAGTTACGGTGCTGAACTTCACACTGGGCTTTGTGTTTCTTGATAGGGATGCTTCTCTTTGATATTCAGAAAGCTTGTGTGATACAGAAAAACCACACGTACACCAACCCGCACACCGATTTTTAAAGTCGATGGGCGACTTGATGTGTGTATGGAATCACCTCGGTCTTACGGCCCTTTTTCGTAGTCTGCTCCTCGGTGGCCGTAGCTTCGCTGTTATGTTTTCATAATTCTTTCCCTGTGGATTGCCTGAGCTACGAGGTCTGAGCGTGCTCCAAAGCTGCTAAAGTCTGTGGTGGCAGGACCAGTGTGAAATGCAGCTTTCTAGGACAGCTTTTCAGAATACCTGTGTTTCTGCTACGTCATCAACTGTACCCATCCCTTATGTAATACCCCTATAGCAAAGGGTCATTAAGGAAATAAAATATAACTAAACCGGTCTAAGGCATTAAAGAAGCAAGCATGCACAATGGCCCTTTTTACTAGTTTACTGTGTGCTGATGAGAAGGGCAGGAGTGGTTATGCACACAGGGTTCGTATGTCCAACAAACATGATCACTCGAAAAACCAAGCTTGAGGTCAAGGAAACGGAGGGTATCATATTGTGGCATTTCATGTATCATGACCAGAGGGGACATACATTCTTCGAATATGCCGACCATTTGTAATGAAGCAGAAAACAACCGCGAGACATCACACTGTAAAACAACACCAAAAAAAATCGTCCACATATCTTAAGGTTCTTAGGAGCTGAGTTCCTGCTAATGGGTGCTGCGAGGCTCGGTCTGACTTTGCTAGAAACAGGTCGCTCAAGAAAGGCGCTTACAGTTGGCAGTAAGCGCTTGTTCTCGTTCCTCTGTGTCACTTGTCTTGCTACACCGCAGAGCGTCATAGAAAACCAACTAGCCCGAACTATCACCCTTCTTACTGGCAGTCGAGAGGTCACTGATACAATCACTGAGACGAGGAAAGACCATTTACCACGATATTCACAACAAGTATGCTGAATAGGAAATATAGTGTGTCTTCCCTGCATCAAAACTGTTTCCGCACTTGCATTTGTTATATGGTATGTGCTTCTGAATGAGGAATCCCGACAGAGCCATGCGGTGTGATTAACTCAGGCTAGAGATTAATTACGGAAGTTTACCTTGCTAGCACATATACGGCTTCAGGGAGTAACCATGAATAAGCACTGCAGTGTACGAATGTATTCCTCTTCGGGAGAGTTGCCATTTTAAAAGCTCTTAACGTAGACAAACAATTGTACGGGGCAGAGATTGGAAATTGACCATTGAAGATTTTGAAACTGAACTCAATATCGGAATTAATATGATAGTCTTTATACACAAAAGAGCGTAGCGAAATTTACTCTAGAACGGATAGTCGAAATGACGTCCGAGTGAGGCGTGCATATTCAGTTGGAATTGATTTGCATGCGTTGTTTATCAAAGGGCGGAATGCTGCATCGGTAATTCATGGGACGCATTGCGCATCAGATCAGGGCGGCCGTCAGTAAAGATGTGAGCTGGCGCGAATTGCATATAATGAGAGATGTATCCAACATGTATTTATTCCGCAAAGTCAAGCTCCAAGAAGCTAGGCGTGAAGCAAGGTCTCGTGCAAACATTGCGTGCTGTTTTAGATATACTGCAAAGAGGCATTTGATATATCCTAATTGTGTCTTATAAGAGCATGTATACGTAAAACAGGAACTAATCAATGAGGAGAGAATACGCGGTTTTTGAATTTAGCGCGCCTCCTCCTTCCCCCCTCCCCTCGCAAAACGTGCGCGTTCCCTCCAATCCAACCTTCCCTTCTCTCCATGCAGAAGAGAAAAAAGTGAGGCAAGTCGTCCCGCATCCGTATTTTGTTGTTGTGTGCCCTTCAATGAACGCTGCAAATGTGCGGCACAGGAGCACATTGATGTAACGCGCTGTGGAAAATGTGGGAAAGTTCATCCTTCCGAACATAATAGTTGGACTGTCTATGTGGTTCAGTTTTGATCTGTATTGCCTAAAATGATGACACAAATATATTTTGCAGTGACGGTGATGCCACAAGACAAGACGAGACGCCGACACGCATCGAATTGGTCGGGCACTACCGGCCCGAGAGTGCTGTGTAGTTTTCCTATTGCGTAGTGTTTTAACACATCAGACAAACAAGCCATCGAATGAACGAACGAGTGAAAAAACGAAAGCGATCGAGCGAAAGATCGAGTTTGCTCGTTGACCCACGAGAACAACGTGATAGCGTGATGCACCATATAACCAGACGTGACTCGTAGAAGAATGCTTCGCATCAAGAAGCCGCTGCACTTGCTAGTTCTATGCATTTGTTTTCCTCTCAGTTTCCTTACTTTTAATTATGCAAGCGAGCAGCACACACTAGTGACCAACGTCGGTTATCAGGAACTTTATCCGGATCGCTCAGTCAGCACCCCTGAAAAAGAAACAATGAAATGAAAGCTGCCTTCTCGAATATCCGCCTTTTTTTCCTGGTTCCTTATTGGGAACACCTTTGCATTAAATATGAGGCTGCGTGCTTTAACGCTGACTCTCTTCCCTTACTGTTCTTCACTTCTCACAGCCACGTGCTCCGTGTTACAACCACGTGGCAATGTCAGATTTTAGGAAATTGCCCCTAGGCGTCATTAGGACGGATTTGTTTGCGTATCCTGGCGTAAATGCCTTCTTTTTTCTCTGCATAGTAATAAGGCGCAAGCCTTTATGGGCAGCTTAATTACCATGCTGCTTAAACTGAACCCGAGGGCTTCTGATCTCATCGGCCCTTCGCGTCGCGCTTCCAGATAAACTGAACCAATGTGGTGTTGTCGTTATATTTTCTGTTTTATTAGTTCTTAGGTTAATATTTCCACTCTGCTATCCCAACAGTGTGAGAGCCTGGGGGGGGGGGGGGGGGCAGGTTCGAAAATTCATCAGTTTTTCAGAATGTGAGGAGTGCCAGAACAGGGCACTCGTATCGCCCTACCGGTCAGCTTAAAACGGTTACGTTAATTCGCCGCCATTCAGTTGTATGTATCCATTCAGCTGTTCCTGTACAAACGACAATGTTCTCTCAATTTTCCTCTGCACTTAGCAGAATGTGCCTGCCGTATACGCTCAGATAAAAAAAGAAGCAGAAAAGGGAAAAAATGTCACAGTTTCGCCCTAAGGGCGAAGCAATGAATGCGATAGCAACACAGCAATGTCATACGAACTAAGGTGAGCGGCCTTGGTAGCAATATGAATTGTAGTAAACATGAGCTGATTAAGTAAACAGGTGTGCTGCGGCGTAAGTAGACCGACATGAAGAGAGACTCGATGACCACGAGAAGGCGCGTGTGAAACGGTGGTGTTGATGAGAAGCGCTTACCGTGGGCAGCGCGTGCGAAGGGACACACCTGTAGTGCTGCACTGCCGATCTGGGCAGCATTGCATGTGTAGCGTGCGTTGGAAAATGTGGCCCGACTATTACTAACTGAATGAACAAGCGTGGTGTGAGCGCGCACAAACAAACATGAATAGATCACACTGAATGACTGCAGCCAACGACTGTCAAAACGCTGGCAGCGGGCGAAGGTACGTGCGGTCTATGGCTTCAACGGAAACTGAGGGGCGAATGCACGGCGCATAAAGGTCAGAGCCGTGTGGAGATAAGAGACGGTGCGGTCGAACGAACGACGAGCGCGGTTGTTGGCAGCGTAGAAGTGCGTCCCCCCCCCCCACCCCCCCCCCCTCGCTCCCTCCGGCGCTGGCTTCCCGCTTCCTTGCTTGCGCGTGGGAGAGATAAGAGACTGTGCGGACGAGCGACGAGCGCGGTTGTTGGCAGAGAAGTGCCCCCCCCCCCTGCTCCCTCCGGCGCTGGCTTTCCGCTTCCTTGCTTGCGCGTGGGAGATTGAGTGCGTTCGCTCTCCGTGATAGCTCGCGTCCCCGCACGCTTCCGCTGGGGCATACGGCGCGCGGCGAAGATTTTATCTATACGGAACCTCACGGCGACGGTGATGCCGACGGCAGAAATCCGGTTGAAGTGTCCATATAATTGCTATCGCAATAAAATGTCAAAGAAAATAACAGTTGATCACGTCCACGTGATGTGGGTACGTGCCAGTATATCCAAAGTATTTACATCTACATCTACCACGTTATGTGCGTGTCGGTATAAGCGAATCTTTTATTGATGTTTGTGAATAACAATGTGTTCTTGCTGAGAAATAATTTTCGAGTAAAGACTACACGTCTTACCCTAAAGACAGACTGCAGGGCGTGTACTAAAGTAACCATCAGTCATCTAGCTTTGTTTAGTCAGGGGTGCGTGCTACGGCCGATACTTTTTACTGCTTATGCGAGCGATATCCTGATGATAAAACTGCTGAGTTTATAATGAACGCAGATCACTGCAGTGTCCTTTTCTTTAAACACCCGATGCGAATAAATTTGTAAAGAGATGTAACCTTACGCTGGTTTATCTCAGCTGTTGGATGGAGTCAAACATAATTGAGAATAATTTAGCTAAAACAAAAGTAACCCTATTTAAGTAACAAAAGCAACCCTCAAAGAAAGCTTTTGTGCTAACAGGCGGTATTTCGTAGAACGGGCAAAAATCAACGCTGTCGAACAACATAGAGTATTTGGTGTCACACTTGAGCTCACTAGGAAGGCACACGTATATATTATTTTAAAAAACTCATTGCAGCTACTGGAGCATTTTCACAGCGCCGAGACATTTTTCCGCCGCAAATTAAACGACAAATCTGCCATGCACTTTTTGCCTCGCCGTTAAGTTTCTGCAGCCTCATATGGGTAACTACCACAAAAACAAACCCTCTGAAATTTCTTACTTTACAGAAAAAACAATTAGCGTAGCTTGCACTAATGGTGCAAGGCTAAAGAAACAGTGGAGCTGATCGGCACCTAGCTGATCCTGGTCTAACGGATTATGCTTTCCCGGATTTTATTGATTATTGATCGATTATTGATTACCTACTCATTGTCTATAGATTGTCTATCGCAATGTATTGTCCACGTATTTGGCTTGGCTTAGCACTACCAAGTATTCTCCAGCATTGCCCGGAATTTATTGATTATTGATTGATGATTGATTAGCTATTGATTGGCTATCGCAAAGTATTGGCCACGTACTTGGGCTAGGCTAAGCACTACCAAGTCATCCCCAACATTTACCTAAATTTATTGATTGCTGATCAATTATTGATTGGCTATCGATTGGCTATCAATGACTGACTAAGCTTAAGTAGTCCCAACCATGCTTATCTGGACTTAGCCAGGCTCAGCTTAGCTAGTTCACATGTGTATGTACCGTTGTGCTTACAACCTTTCTGCACATCGACCCACACTTTCTGTTCGCGGTTGACACATTGCGCACGGCTTAAACAGCTCCGCTGTTAAAAAAACTAATTCGTCACAGCATTGTTAGAATAGAGCACTTATACTACTTTCGTTTTGTGCCAACTTCAAATTTTTCGACAGGCGAACTTGTGCAAATCGTAGCTTCGATTTCGAATTTACATGACCGTAAATTGTACAAACGTAAAAAAAACCATGGTTCATTTCCCGCTTTCGTACAAATTACGAATTTCAGTCACTAAAACATAGCTTTCCTTTTATTTTTAAGGGTACTCTCTCCGGTATTTTTTAAGTGCGAATGCACTTCTTAAGCGACCCCGAAAACTCCGCCGGCATCCGCGCTCCTCCTCCTCTCCCCTAGCAACGGCGCGAGGAGCAGAGAGGAGCGTCTGTAGCAACGGCGCAGGACGTCACGCCCCACGTGACTGCGCGCGCTCCGCCCTCCGCTCCGTGGCTGCGCGCGCCCCGCGCCGGCTCCGCACCGCTCTCCGCGCCGTGACGTCACGGCGCGTTGTGCAGCTGGCGCCTCCGCGCCGTGACTGCGCGCGCCGCGCCGGCTCCTCGCACCCTCTCCGCGCCGTGACGTCACGGCGCCATGCAGCTGGTGTGCCTCTCCCCCCGTTAGGTTTGCAATCACCCTCGGCCGCCGCCTCTCCCCTCGCGCTGACAGCTCCCTCCTCGCCCGGTAACTGCCCCTCGTGTGCGTACTCTCCCCACCGCTCACCCCCTCTCCAACCGCCTTGTTTCGCTCCGCCGTCACGTGTTGTGTGTGTGGCGCCGGCGCGTCAGTCGTGCTCTCTCGCTGCCGTCTCCTTCGCTCTGCTCTGCAGTTTAGTCGCGCGCGCCCCCTCATAGCATCAACCCGTGCTTCGCACTTCCTCATACTCCACTTCGGGGAAATGCGGGTTTTTTACAATTGCATTTCTTGCATTTTCAATTATGTGACCTTCCTTTATTTGTTTCAGTTTACTAAATGAGTACAATCTTTTGTTCCTTCTTTGCGAAGATTTGTGCATTAGGATACGTGTGTTTTTTATGTTATGTCTATTTTGTTACTTTCTTGAAATACGGCTTTTCTTTCGATGTTTGCCGTAGTGGATTCTTTCTTTTGTCCGGGAAAGACGTGCAGCTATGTATATGTGTTTATGGACCAAATCAAGCTGCAAAAAAGCGTATTGAATTCCAGAAACGTTCCTTTCAAAGGAAAATGAAATTTGATTGCGAATTGAAAAAATATATATATTTTGCTGTGCCCGCTTGCGGTGTTGTACCATACATTTACCGCAAGCTCGTTTACTGAAACCCCAAGATTTGTTAGGCATTTTACCTTAGCCATACTGCATGTTAGACGCACTTTGTTTTTCATGGTGTACTTTTCTTGCGTACTTTGGTTTTCATCATTGATGTAATAATGCCCTTCATTTGTAGCTTGAGAAATGTGCCATCACCACCACTGTACAGGAGGCGTACGTGAATAACTTGGGAATATCTCGGGAAAGCTACCTTGCTTCTCCACAAGAAAAGCAGAAAGTTGCTTATCCAGAAAGGGGTGAGACACAATCTCTCCAATTCTATTCACTGTATGCTTGGAAAAAGTATTCGAGCTATTGACGGGGAAGCATTAGAAGCGAAGATCAATGAATAATATCTCAGCAACCGTCGATTTGCAGTTGGCATTGTCCTGTTCTGCAACACTGGGGACAAATTACAACAAATGATTGAGGACCTTGACTGAGAAAGTGTAAAAGAGGTATTGAACATTAATATGCAGACGACAAAGTTAATGTTCAATAGCCTTGCAAGGCTACTCTATAATTCAGTATCGCCAGTCAGCTTCTAGAGTCTGCACAGTATCTCGGACATTTGCTCACAAGGGACCGTGATCACGAGATGGAAATTCCCAAAAGATCAAAATGGGTTGTAGTGCATACGGCAGGCATTACCAAATCCTTACTGGGAGCTTACCTACTGTCACCGCGGCCAGAGGGCGTGCGTAGTCGGTCAGGCCTCGCGAAGTAAACGCCCCCCCCCCTTCCTTGCTACCCTCCCTCCGGACCGTTGCGCGCGACTACAAGACCGGGCGCTTCCTTCCGGCTTTCCACCCTTGCGTGCGCGAGATGAGGCCGCGATTGACGGCACTCCCTCGCACACTTTCACTCGCACATATAGCCTATGGCGCACGGCGACGATTTCATTGGCCGTGGACCACCGCAGGGGCGTCTGCGAAAGCAGGCGTTTGGTGTGTTGCGACACCACGGACCTGGGGGTTGGACCCTCCCACGTTTAACCGTGCGTGGCTTAGCCGTGTCCGGGGAAAAGGGGATCCTGGGGGTTGAGCCGAAGCCGGGTGTTTGGACCTTTAAGGCCCCTCGGCGGAGGCAACACACCCCTTTGGCCTCTGCTTCACGTAGACGGCACCCCCGGACTGACCCGCCCGGGGGAAACCGGTAGTCGACTTTTCCTATCTCTCTCTACCATCATCTTCGTCTTTCCCTTCCACTTTTAATCTGTCCTGTCCTCTCATCTTTTCCATTCACTTCGACTTTTCCTGGCGGCAAGGGTTAACCTGGTGTGGCTGTCCTACCTTGGGTATACCATATTGGGTTATAGCAACGGCATACTGCTGGCGCTGTGCAGACTTGTCTTATGTTCTGCCACGTCCCCTTGTTGGGCTCCGCGGTGGGTGGCAGACGCCGTTGCCGAACATGTAGTTTCTTTCCATGGGATCCCCGAACCCTTTCTCAACCGATCGTGCCTCGAAAAGGGTACGCACCGATGCAACATCACTATTCTTGCCCAAAAACAGCGAACGTTTCCCGAAATTCCACGTCCTTCACTGCGAACAATCATGTACAAAAGCTAGAACAATTTCACCATTTCTTGTGGCCAAGTGCCTAAGAGAGACCATTGGAACTGGTTATAAGGTAACAAAGATGGCAAGTGGAGATTTGCTCCTGGAACTAAAAGACAAGGAACAATACAACAGACTAGCACACCTCGTAGCCTTTGGTAATATCCCTGTTTCTGTGAGCGCGCATCGAACTATGAACACAGTCAAAGGCGTAGTATCAGATGAAGACTTAATGACATTGAATGAAGAAGAACTCCTGGATGGATGGAAGGACCAAGGCGTAATCCACGTGCAGCGCATCACAATCAGAAGGAATGACAACGAAATCCCAACAAAGCATTTAATACTCACTTTCAGTTCAACCACATTACCCGAGACACTTGAAACCGGCTATGTAAAACTTCATGTTCGACCTTATGTCCCAAACCCGCGACGTTGCTTCAAATGCCAAAGATTTGGTCACGCATCCCAAAGCTGCCGAGGGCAGCTTATGTGCGCAAAGTGCGGCACAACTGGTCACTCTTCTGACGATTGCAATAATGACGAGGTACATTGTGCGAACTGCGACGGCAGTCACCCAGCATACTCCAGAGCTTGTCCAGCCTGGAAGAAAGAAAAAGAAATAATTACTGTAAAAGTGAAGGAGAATATCACATTCCGCGAAGCACGTCAACGTATCTCCTCGTTGTTCTTGCTTAAAACATCTTTCGCCGAAGTGGTGCAACGGGGGGCGGCACCACAACGGCCTCTGGCGGTAGCCCGGACCACGCCTAGCGTGCCGAGGCTAACGCCACCCGCCCCTAAGGTGGGAGCAGCCAACGCTGCCCTGCCATCTCTCAAAATGTCCACACCAGTGGGCTCTACAAGCTCCGGCAGCAGCCAGGGCACCGCAGAGGCCACAGGGGTCCTTTCGACCTCCGGCCTGGTGGGGACAAAGACTTCGTCGCTCGAGGTGAAGTCTACGCGACGCACACATCGCTCTCTGGAGCGGGTGTCCAGTGCCTCGCAAGAGGCTATGGACACCAGTCCTAGCCAAACGGCGCAGGTAGCGTCGAAGGAGCGGCGAGGTTCTCTCGACCGCTCCAAAAAAGACAAAACACCAATTACAGGGCCTGACAAAGGCCTTGTAAAGTAAAGTCACTCTCCTCCCTTTTGAGAACAGCGCCTTTTATTTTCCTCCAACATGAACACAATAATGCAGTGGAATGTTAGAGGACTAATCCACAACCTAGACGACATCCAAGAACTTATCAATAAATTTAATCCAAAGGTGCTGTGTGTTCAAGAAACACACCTAAACTCCAGAAACACCAACTTCCTACGTCAGAATATTGTTTTCCGAAGAGATCGCGAGGATTCTGCCGCATCATCTGGTGGTGTGGCCATCATACTCGACAGAAGTGTAGCCTGTCAGCAATTTCCACTCAAAACGGCACTAGAGGCGGTAGCCGTTCGTGCTGTACTTCTGGGTAAGCTCATAACCATTTGCTCGCTCTACATACCCCCACACCATTCTTAACACAAGCATGAATTTCAGTCATTTATAGATGAATTACCAGAACCCTACCTCGTTCTTGGCGATTTCAATGCACACAGCAGCTTGTGGGGCGACACACGTATCGATGCGCGAGGACGCCTAATTGAACAATTTCTTTTCTCCTCTGGTGCGTGTCTCCTGAATAAGAAGGAACCCACCTACTACAATCTCGCAAACAAAACTTTTTCTTCCATTGATCTCAGTATAGTTTCCCCGTCTATATTTGCTGAACTTAAATGGGAAGCTATAAAAAATCCTTACGGGAGTGACCACTTCCCGATACTGCTGAGATCACCACTACAAAACGAACCTCTACCACAGGCACCCCGCTGGAAGTTGGATATGGCAGATTGGGAGAAATTCAAAAGTCTTACAAGTGGTATCTCGTGGCCTGACATATCTTTGCTGGGAATTGATGCTGCGGTTGAGTATCTTGCATCTTTCATAATCAATGCCGCTACTGAATGTATACCAGAAATGAATGGTGCGACCTGCAAACGCCGTGTCCCATGGTGGAACGAGGAATGTCGGAACGCTCGTAGGAAACAGAACAAAGCGTGAGGGTTGCTACGCGACTCCCCAACTGCGGAAAATCTTGTTAATTTTAAGAAAATTAAATCGGAGGGCAGAAGAACGCGCCGACACGCCAGGAGAGAAAGTTGGAAAAAGTTTTTATCAGACATAAACTCATATACAGACGAGGGCAGAGTCTGGAAGAAAGTTAATAAGATAAAAGGGCTACAAACCTATTCACTCCCGTTGGTAAACACACAAGGCCACAGTCTGGAAGACCAAGCTAACTGCCTGGGAGCACATTTTGAACATGTGGCAAGCTCATCTCATTATTCCCAAACATTTAAAAGGCACAAGGCTACAATAGAAAAACAGAAACTAGAAAGAAAAGGTACGGGAAACGAGGCATACAACCAGCCATTCTGCATTGCTGAGCTGTATGCATCACTTAGTTGTTGCAATAAGTCTGCGCCAGGCTCTGACCGCATAGCTTATCAAATGCTGAAACACCTTCCTCATGAAACAAAGAAAACTCTCCTCTCCCTATACAATGCTATATGGACCTCCGGCAAGATCCCCTCTGCATGGAAAGAGGCCATTGTCGTTCCTATACTGAAGCAGGGCAAGGACCCATCGTCTGCTTCGAGTTACCGCCCTATAGCACTAACAAGCTGCCTCTGCAAACTGTTCGAAAAAATGATTAACCGCCGACTAATATATTTTCTCGAATCAAACAAATTGCTTGACCCGTACCAATGCGGGTTTCGAGAAGGTCGATCCACCGCCGACCATTTGATACGTATTGAGACGCAAATTCGTGAAGCTTTCATCTATAAACAGTTCTTTCTCTCTGTATTCCTTGATATAGAAAAAGCCTACGATACCACGTGGCGGTTTGGAATACTTAGAGACCTCTCGCACGTTGGTATACGTGGTAACATGTTAAATGTCATAGAAAGTTATTTATCTAATCGCACTTTCCGTGTTCGTGTGGGAAATGCTGTATCAAGACCTTTTGTGCAGGAAACTGGAGTGCCACAGGGTGGGGTGCTCAGTTGCACACTCTTTATCGTAAAAATGAGTTCTTTGCGTCTGTATATCCCAATAAACATGTTTTATTCTGCATACGTCGATGATGTACAGATAGGTTTCGCCTCGTGCAATCTCGCAGTCTGTGAGCGGCAGATTCAGCTTGGTCTGAACAAGGTGTCTAAGTGGGCAGACGTGAATGGATTTAGCCTTAACCCACAAAAGACCACCTGCGTCCTGTTCTCCAGAAAGAGGGGTCTGCACCCCGATCCTGACATTGAGTTGCAGGGACAACGCGTGCACGTAAAAACAAAACATAAATTTTTAGGTATGATTCTAGATACGAAGCTTACATTTGTGGCACACATACGGTATCTAAGAAACAAGTGTATGAAAACAATGAATATTCTAAAAGTGTTGTCACGCACCGCTTGGGGTAGTGACACACAGTGTCTTTTAAATTTGTACAAGAACCTCATACTCACAAGATTAGATTACGGTGCCATAGTGTACCATTCCGCTACGCCAAGCGCCCTAAGGATGCTGGATCCTGTACACCATCTAGGCATCCGTCTAGCCACTGGTGCCTTCAGGACAAGTCCTGTGGCAAGCCTGCATGTAGAGGCGGACATGTGGTCGCTTGATATGCAACGTTCATCCTTAAGCCTCACCTATTTCCTGAAAGTAAATTCCAACTCGGAACACCCGTCCTTCTCAACCGTAAATGATATGACCAGTTCCACACTCTTTAATAACCGGCCGACAGCAAGAGAACCCTTTTCACTACGTGTAAGAAAAATTAGTGAAGAAATGGACATCCCACTACTTGAAAATACTCTGATGGCCCCAGCAAAGCCAGTGCCACCGTGGTATTGGCAACTCATAGAGTGTGATACTTCGTTTGTAGAGGTCACAAAAGATGCTCCAGAGGCACATATACGGATGCATTTTCTAGAAATCCAGTTCAAGTACTCGTACTGCACTCAGTTTTACACCGACGCTTCCAAGTCACATGCAGGGGTATCTTATGCAGTAGTCGGCCCATCGTTCTCCGAGTCCGATGTACTGCACCCGGAAACAAGCATTTTTACGGCTGAGGCCTATGCACTTTTATCGGCTGTGAAGAGTATAGGCAAATCGAAACTCAAAAGCTCAATAATATTTACAGACTCCCTAAGCGTCGTAAAAGCCATCATGACTCTACATAGACACACAAACCCTGTACTTATTGAACTGTATTCTGCTCTGTGCAAGGCATACATGTCTAACCAGCATATTATTATATGCTGGGTGCCTGGCCATAGAGGCATCGAGGGGAATGTTCTGGCTGATCAAATGGCCACATCAACTACATCGCGAGCCCTTAACCCTACCGCTTCTATCCCTGCCAGCGATCTCAAGCCCTACTTGAGAAAGAAACTTCGAAGCCACTGGCAGCGCTTGTGGGATGCCGAAACGAACAATAAGCTCCACTTAGTTAAGCCACAAATAGGTCCCTGGCATCCCGTTACGAAAATACGAAGAACAAATGTCCTATTCTCTCGTCTGAGAATAGGACATACATACGGCACCCACTATTTCCTCCTAACTGGAAATGACCCGCCAACCTGTGGTAGATGTGGAGAGATGCTTACCGTGCTCCACGTCCTCGTGGAGTGCAGGGAAGCCGAAACAGAGAGAAAAAGGCACTTTCCCCTAGCGTACCGGTACTGCCTTCCACTCCATCCCGCTATGTTTCTGGGCGACAAACCTCTCTTTAGCACTAAAGCTGTCCTGGATTTTCTGAGCGATGTAGTATTGCATGTTATTTGCCCAATAGTTTCGTAGCGCATCCTCTCTCCAGAGGATGTCGCCGCGATAGTAGTTTTGCATAGCACGCGCCTCCAGGCCCTTGCGTTTCAAAGGGTCTGTCAAGGCAGTAGTGCTGTTTGAAAAGTTTATCAGTGATAAATTTTCGTTTATCTTCATTATCTTGCAATTTGTTCTTTCGTGTTCATAGTGCACCTCATCAGCCATTAACATAATTTTATTACATATATATTTTACGCATTTTACAGCGATTGTTTTTAGGCCCTTTTACAGCCACGACACATCTACCTTTCGCAATTCATTGCTCCATTGTCAACTCATGAACACACTGGCCTGGCGCTCTTTGGCCATACCTGGCCCTTGCGCCATTAAACACCATACATCATCATCATTGGCCGTGGACTTTACACGAAACCTCACTGCGACGACGACGGTGACGGCATAAATGCGCCATCGAGTGTCCATATATTATCTATTGCAAAAAGATTAACATTCAGGTATTTATTGATACGTCATTTGAATGCGAAAGCATTAATACTTGTTTAAGTTATTATCTCCAAATAAGACTCCCATTGCTCCTATCCACCTTTCTCTAATTTATACCAACCCTTATCCACTTTATTACATCGTAATCCACATCAATCTATTTTGAAGGTGGTCCAGGTCTGTATTTTGAGTGTGGGCCAGCGTGTCCGTCGGACGCCGTGGCTGTTCCCCGTGGGATTTCGCAGAGGGGACTGCAGCAGGTCCAGTGCCGGGAACGTGACGTCATCAATTGTTCACGTGAGTTGTCTTGTCATCCGATGTTAACGCAGGACACTTCGTGGGGCCTTATAAGGTTTTTGCCTTAATACTTACCCATCGGTCACTGTGTCTTCGAAGAATCAAGGTAACCTCAAGTTATTGGTACTTAGTATTGTAAAGCCAATTTCCCCACATTGGTTTGCTCATCTTGTTACTCAAAATAGCGTATCGCGCAGCTATTTCCGAGGCATGATTTTTACAAGGGCATGTATGTGCTTGCCGAGTGCCCTTGCCAATGCCTAGCCTTCGATGTGTACTAGGCGCTCTACTCAAAGGCAAGAACAGGTAGGGCCAATCGATTGCCGGCCAGGCTAATCTACCGCAAACGACGTATGTGACCACCCGAGCAAAGTAATCATAGTAAGATCTTTATTTATGCTTTTTAAAAACGAAAGGGGCAGCGGGCTAGAGAAGCACGGCGGATCTACTCGGGGTAGTCCTCCGCAACTCTCTCAGCCCACCCCAGGATGCCCTCCTGAACGCCGAGCCTGGAGTTCCACAAGGGAGCCCCGCACTGCTCCTCTGTGGCAATTAAATTATTAAAAGGAGGGGTTATGGTTGTTGAGGGCATCGGCACATAATGTGTTTGAGATTGGCTTTCGCCCCTGGGCAGAAACGGCAAGCCGGGGTGGGGCAGGGAGAGGGGTGAGTGAGGTGAAGAAACTGAGGGGAGGGAAAAGTGCGAGTCTACAGCTGCCGCCACAGGATCTCGCATTTTCGCGGGGATTTGACCATAGCGGAGAATGCTTAGCTTTATCCTCACTTGCATGTGTAGCACCATGTATCCTGACCTTCATATAGGAGCGACAAGAACTGCGGTATTCTACTTTTCTTCCACGCGCGGTTCTCCCACTGTTTCCTCTCCGTTCACACTGGCGTCCATCACCAGACCTTACCTGGCACGCGATAACAAACGACAACATGTAGACGTTACTTAAGCAAATTTCGTGTAACATCCAACGATAGAAAATGTCACAATGATACGACTAAGTCACCATGTCATGCTCAAGGCCTACAGCTAACCACTCGCCACAGATATCTGGATATCTGACGCCACCGAGACGGTGTTTCGGCCACTGAGTGTTCTGTTGCTATAAAACCAACGCTTAAGAGACTTACCGAGTAAGGGACCAGCGCAAGGGAAGATGAAGACACGAGCTGGTTCCCATCTTGGTCTTTGGCTGCGCTGAGCTTGTAAATAGAACGTAATTAGCCTGTTTTTTTTCTGTGTCTCTCCCCATGTAACAATAGCATTGCAGTCTGCATTATCATAACCCAGAAAAAAAAAGACAAGGAAAATCTACCGCACCTGGCTTTCAATAATATGAGGAATTGATATATTTAATTCTTTCTTTCACGCCCTGCTAATCGATACAAAACTTGTGGTCTGTTTCAGCGCAAGCATTTGCTTAGTTCCCTGATGAAAACAACCAACCAGAAACTCTGACGTTGCGTTCACCTTCTTAGGGCAATGCGACAGTATAAGCGTATTCTGCGGCGCATACGGAAGAAAATTTGCAATACTTCAAAGCAAATGTTTATTTAGAACATACGCGCAAATTACATCCAGAAAATATACCTATTTGGCGAGAAACACCACCAGACAAATCGAGGACTAGTGCAGGGTTGTAATTAAAGGTTTCTTTCCATTGATTCTCACTCATGAATAATGTGCCAGGCTTTTTTGATCTCAGAAACAAGTGTTGAGACCGAAGCTTGACGTGAAAAGACCACATAAGTTTAAATGTAGTTGCAAATGGAGCACGCCCCCCCTCCCCTTGCTGGTACCCGCCCTGATTTCAAGCCAGATGCAAATCAAAGTTAGATGAACAAAAATAAAATATATGTAACTTGCATAACGAAAGAAATATTGAGCGCCACGTCATCGCTAACACATATAACAGATGGCCGTCATCTCTGGCCATTGTCGGCAATCTGTTGCGGCCCTGAGGCGCACCAGTTGTTTACATAGGGTGTTTCAGCGAACACTTTTAGAATGTTTTAAAGGTTGCCTGTGGCAGATAGCCCAATTCTAGTTATTCAGCTGGTCTACTCGAAGAGGCGGACATGACTTGCGCACAAAACTGAAATGCATAATCTACTAATTACCAAAAATTCCCTAATTAAGCTTTTAACGAATTACCGGATGGCCCATATTGGAATGTAAAAATTGTAGCCGTGGGATTCGCAAGGCGGATCCACTTGCAATGAATTCTCAGGATGACACCAGTTTCGAGATATTGGTTTCCGAAATTTGCGGAGAAATGCATTAGCGCTCCAGTTACTTTTGCGCTTCAATGCATAAAACGACGTTTTGTTAAGAAAGTAACTGGAACGCCAATGCATTTCTCCACAAAGTTCGGGAATTAATATATCGAAACTGGTGTCATCTCCAAAATTTGTTCCAAGTGGATTCGCCTTGCGAACTCCACGGCTACAATTTGTAAATTGCAATATGGGCCATCAAGTAATTAGTTAAAAACTTAAGTAGGGAATTTTCGTTAATTATTCAATTATGCATTTCAATTTGTTCTGCAAGTAATGTCCACCTCTTCGAGTAGACCAGCTCATGAACTAGAATTGTGGTATCTGCCACAGGCAACCTATAAGAATTTTTGAATGTGTTCGCTGAAACACCCGGTATATTCGGACAGTGTGTCAGTTCGCATTGCAGTGCGCAGCGTGTAGCAATGATGCAGCACGTCTTGAGACAGGTGTGCTAGCGCATTCGCTGAACTTCTCCACCCTCATCAAAACTAATTATGCATTGTGCGTGTCGATGATGTGGCCATGGGGCCGACGTGAAAGTTCGAGGCGCACACACCTGAGCAGATAAACTGCTTCCTCGACTGTGTTGGTGGCCTCATGGTCGACTGGTGCACAATGTGCTGCGCCAGTGACCTATCGAGCTACACGCGAGTGCCGGCGATGACGTGCACTGATCCGATGACGGTACCAGTTGACTTTGGGAACAACGCACACCTCACGAAGGAGGGTCCTCTCTTCAAAAAACATCTAGAAGGACGAATATGCGGCGCTGTCGTGGTGTTTTGAATTGTAGGCAAACGTCACCTAAGGTACCGCAAGGTTGCTGTCCCGGTGTTCTCATGAGATATACATAGAGGGTGCTATGAGGGTGCTATTTAAGCGCTCTGTGGGACTGTTTGAGTGAGGGTGGTAGAAAGAGGTCAACGAGTGCTGCGCTGAGAAACAGCACAACATGTCGTTGATGACTTTACAAAAAGGTGCGGCCGCAGTCCGAGAGCAACTGGCGTAGGGCCCAGTGATGTGAAATGCCGTTGTGAAACGGCACTATAGCAGAGCTGGCGGTGAGCGCTAGAGTGATTGCGTATCTGGTCACGCGCAGATATCTGGTCAATCAGTGGCCAGTCTTGCCCACTTGTTGCGGAATGCTGATTCAGGAAAAGACTAAGAAGGTCCAAGCAAACAAGAAAAATGGCTAGGTCTGTATGACGATCGGCTGACGGGGCGCAGCAGAGCGCGCGGCCGTTCGGTTTCGGCGTTGGTATTTCTCGTAAGCGGCGACGCATCCTGGAGCGGAACGGGCGAGATCGCGCCAAAACAAGCGGCACCGAACATGGTCGTACGTGCGGGGTATGCCGAGGTGCCCAAAAATTGATTCGTCGGGAAGCTGATGCGTTCTGCTGCCGTACGCAGACGTTTACGTACCCGCCGCGGTGGCTTAGCGGCTATGGTGTTGCGCTGCGATGCACGGGGTCGTGGGACCAAATCCCGGAGTTTTGATAGGGCGGAAATGCAAGAACGCCCTCGTTCCATGAATTGCCGGCACGATAACGATCCCCTGGCGGTCAAAATCGTGCCGGAGTCCCTCACTACGGCTTGCATCATAATGAAATCGTGCTTTGGGCACGTAAAAGCCCCAAACGCAATTCAATTCAACTGAAATGTTTAAGTATGACGAGAAGCAAATAAGAGCCGCTGGGCTGAACGTTACGGCGGGATAATGTGCCATCCAAAATGACAAAAATGCGTAGTGATGCTTTGTTAGGCGCAGATTCAAGGTGCTCAATGCCATGGAGACTGGCCTCTCGTCACCTTTCTGTAGGAGAAGTGGGGTCGAAATTGGCAATCATTGCTAGATTAGTTAGAACGGCGCTTGGCTGAAAAAATGCGTCGGCTTCTAGAGCACCCCAAAAAAACGATACGTCTTCTTTGAGAAGGTCAGTTAGAGGGCGCGCTAGAGCCACGAAGTGTTTTTACGAAACGATGGAAAGGGGAGCACAACCACAAAAAAACTACGAACATTGTGGGCAGAGTGGGGAACGGGGAAGTTCTTTTCGGCACAAGTTTTCTCCAGGTGCCGTCGGACACTGCAAGATTCAACAATGGGCCAAGTACTGTGAATTGTCGGAGACAGAAGAGCCACTTCGACGAATTTAGCTGAAGTGCAGATCGCCGGAAAGTAGCTGGAATTGCCGATAGACGCTCGCAGTGTGCCGCAAAAGTGGTGGAGAATACTATAACGTCGTCCAGGTAACAAAAGTAAGCGAACCATTTTAATCCTTGGAGCTGTGTGTCCATCTTTTCAAAGGCCACTCTGGCACTGCATAGACCAAAATGCATGACCTTGAATTGGTAAAGAACGTCAGGGGTGGCGAACCCGGTCTTCTGAGGATCCATATCATCTACAGCGATTTGCCAGTAGCCAGATCGAAGGACCAGAGACGAAATAGAAGTGGCACTGTGGCGGCAATCAAAGGCATTGTCAATACGAGGAAGAGGACACACGTTCTTCTCAGTGATCTAGGTCAGGCGACGATAAACAATGCAGAGTCACCACTTAAAGTCTCTCCTTTTGAACAATACAATAAGGGAAGCCCATGAACTAGATGGTGGCTCCATGGTGTCCACACTAGCATCTTCACTTTTGTTTCAACGAGTTCGCGCTCTGACGCAGACGCACAGTAAGACGGACAGTGAATGGGCATAGTGCCACCGGTGTTTGTTCTGTAAGGCAGCAGCACAGCTGTTGTCTCGTCGCCTTTATTTGGCTGAGCCACGCGCTGAACGAAGACGACGCGCACAGTGATGATGATTATGTACAGGTGAAGAAGATGAAGGATTAATATTTTGCTCACACTAATTACCCCCTCACGCGAAAGCGGCCAACCTGGCCGGTGGTTAAAGCGGTGCGGTACGTCGTTGCAAGGGCTTTAGGCGCGAAACGTGGACAATTTCTGTGCCACGGTAGCGGCCATCGGAAGGCGTGACAACGGGAGTGACGCGGTAGTTCACTGGCAAGTTTGCTCTACAACAGTGTAGGGCCCTATAAAACGCGACTGAAATTTGTCGCACAGGCCAGGAACTCGAATGGGTGTCCACAATAACACTTCATCGCCGGGGCTGAACTGAACGACGCGGTGAAATGCATCGTAGCGGTTCTTCCTATCCTGTTGACTTGCCTCGGTGTTGAGGCGGGCGCGATGGCGACACGCGGCAAGGCGAGATATTAACTGCTCACTCACTGACGCCGACGATTTCACGGGGGCATCAAAAAAAGAGACGTCGAGGAGAGAGGTCGGTTGACGCCCGCAAACTAGAAAAAAGTTGTCGCAGTTTCACCTGAAAGGCGAAGCATCAATTGCGATAGCAAATTTGTAGAGAGCTATACGGACTAATGATAGTAACTGTATCAGCTGTATAAACTTGGATATGCAGCAGCACCGGCAACACGCAGAACTGTTGTCGACGCCGTCGACGTTTTGCCCGCGTTCGCACAAAATGCGTGCGGCGTTGGTGACTATTGCCGGAACCTCTGATATAAATAGGCACTTGGTGCCGCAGCTAAACGTCGCCTCCCTTCCCTCCCCCTCCCCAGCCCCGCACGGCCTTTCGTGCGTCAGAAGAAGGCGCGTTTGCTCTACATATATGGTGATTTAAAGGAGGAAAGAGACGCCTACTTCTGCAGCCCTTAAGAGAGCACGGCACAGAACGCGCGTTTGTTCTCCGCCGTGCGTTCACTCCCCGTGAAAGCGCGCGTCCCTCGAGGCCTTTCACTCGCACATACAGCGTTCGGCGGCGCGCGGCGCTTGGCGCTGAGCCGTGCTCCCTCAAGGGCTGCAGAAGATAGCGCCAACCTTTCCCTTTCCCTCAAGAACCACTTATCATCGCGCGGCGACGATTTCATCTCCATTGACGTCATACGGAACCTCACGGCGACGGCGACGGCGACGCCGACGGCAGAAATCTGCTTTGGAGTGTCCATATAATTGCTATCGCAATAAAAATGGTGAGTGGCCCGTAGTGCGCTGTGCAGCGGTGTTGTAGGCAAAAGTCACGAATGGCAGGATGGTATCCCAGTTGGTGTGGTCAGCGTTGATGTACATGAAGATCATGTCAGAGAGAGTTCGATGGAAGCGCTCTGTGAGGCCATTAGTTTCAGGATGGTAGCTGGTAGTCGTCTTATGGATGGTGTTGCATGTACGGAGGACGTCCTCGAGTAGCTTCGACAGAAACGCCTTGCCACGGTCACTCAAAAGGACGCTTGGCGCTCCATGTCGTAGAAAGATGGCTTCCAGGAAGAAAGTCGCAATCTCCTCCGCGGATCCTGAAGGTAGCGCAGCTGTTTCGGCGTACCTGGTCAAGTGGTCAACTGCAGTGACGACCCATCTCTTGCCGCTAGCTGATAATGGCAGCGGTCCGTAGAGGTCAATCCCGATGACTGCGAATGGAGCGTCAGGACAGGGAAGAGATTGCAGCAATCCAGCCGGAGGTGAAGTGGGCCGTTTGCGGTGCTGGCAGAGCGAGCAAGAAGCGACGTATTTCGCTACGCAGGTGGCAAGTCCAGGCCAGGAAAAATGACTGCGGATGCGTTCATAGGTCTTGTGAAAGCCGAGATGTCCAGCCGTGGGATCATCGTGAAATGTCTTCAATATCTGTTCCCTGAGTGATCGAGGAGCGACAGTAACCCAACGCTGTCCTTCGGGGTGGAAGACATACCGGTAGAGGATTGAGTTTTCACACTTGAAGTTTTGTAACTGGCGACGGGGCTCGCGCGTTAGGAGGACGAGATGAGCCGTGAAGGCGTTCCAATAATGAGTGGCAGTAAGCGTCGTCGCGTTGGAGGGACGCGAACGTCTCAGGGTGGAAAGAAGGAAGACCGTTGAGAGCGGCGAGTGAAAGAACTGCAGAGGACGCGTTTACAGGCTCGGTGACGGATGGAGGCAGGCCGGGAACGTCGGACTGCGGAGGTAACGGACAGCGGTTGAGAGCATCTGCATCGTTGTGTTTCTTGCCGGATTTGTACGTGACGTCGAAGTCATTCTTGCAGACGAAGTATCCAGCAACCTAAACGGCCAGATAAATTCTTTAACGTCGACAACCAGCATAAGGCATGGTGGTCGGTCACGACCGTAAAGTGGCGGCCGTGTAAATACGGTCGGAATTTTTGGATGGCCCAAACAACGGCGAGGCACTCCTGCTCAGTGATTGTATAATTTTTCTCGGCCGATGTTAGCGTCCGACTTGCGTATGCGACCACGCGTTCCTCAAAACGTTGTCGTTACAAAAGAACAGCACCGATTCCATGGCCGCTGGCATCAGTATGGAGAAGAGTGGGTGCGGACTCATCGAAATGACAAAGCACTGGCTCAGACATGTCAGACGTGGCTCAGATGTGTTGAACGCGATCGGTCTCGCTCATTGCCGCGTCGACGCGGCGGCAAAGGGAAAGGACGTCTTCAATGTACGAAGTGTACGTCTCCCCTGGTTGTTGCATGCGCGCATCAAGCTGCCGCTTTGAAACTTCAGAACGGATGGATGGCGTTCCGAAAATCTTGCGGACTTGGTGCTGGAAGGTGGTCCAATCGGGCAAGGCCCTCTCATGGTTAAAGAACCACGTCTTCGCGACATGGGACAGGTAGAAGGCGACGTGGCGAAGTTTCTGAGTGTCGTCCCAGTGGTTGTACTCACTCACCCGGTCATAGTTCTCCAGCCAGTCCTCGACGTCGTCGCGCGGGAGACCAGAGAATATAGTGGGGTCACGCTGCGGGGCGGTAACGGTCCACACGGAGGCGGCTGGTTGGGGGGGGGGGGCAGCGGGGGTGATGCCGGAGGCTCCGGGTTGCGGTACTTGGGTCATGGCAGTGGACAGGCGGAGCAAACGGCGACCCGAACGAAGCTCCAGTGGAACTCGACGTCGTAGAGGTCTAGGGGATCGAAAGCAATTTCCACGACATTGTAAGGCAGCAGCACAGCTGTTGTCTCGTCGCCTTTATTTGGCTGAGCCACGCGCTGAACGAAGACGACGCGCACAGTGATGATGATTATGTACAGGTGAAGAAGATGAAGGATTAATATTTTGCTCACAGTTCGGTGAGCAGCAATCGAGGTCCGGCGATGGGTTGGCAATGGATGTCACAAATGTTGCTACATGAAGTCAAAAACACGTCAGAGGGTGCCAGCCTGCTCAGGCAAAAGGTACCGATAGGTACCTTTTGCCTGAGCAGGCTGGCACCCTTTAGGTACCTTTTGCCGGGTACCGATAAATCAGGTACCGGTATCGATCATATCAGGTATCGGTACCGATAAATCAGGTACCGATAAATGGTGTCGTCTTAAGCGCCTGACCGTGGACATTGGTTTGATCAGGAGGAGGGCCTACAGCAATATCTGCTATAGCGCGGTCTTCGATAGGCCTGAGCTGGCCGATCATTATCTGTTAGGGAAACACTTGTGGGGTCAGCCAAAAGTTTACACATGGAATGAACACGCCTTTGTCCGCAATCGTGACGACAGTATGTGAAAGATTAACATTGTACGTCAGCAGCACGTCAGGTATCGGGGTGAAAATGTAGTCACCATCAAGGACAGGAGGAGCCGATGACACAACAACATACGTGATGGCTTAAGGCGGTAGACGAACAAAAGCAACCGGGCTTAGACAGATGACCGGCGCTTCACGGGCATCCGATAGAAGCGGAAGGTCAAGGCACAATAATTGAATAAACATGGAGGTTCAGCGCACGACGAGTGGCAGCCGTGGAGCATGGCCGGCCATCCCGACCAGTTACTGGTCACACGCATGCAAGGCTCGCAGCAAGATGGCATACAGCTCACTCACAGAAGAAAACCATCCTCTTTGTCGTCTTTTAATAGCGACGGCTCTTCCCTTTCGCCTTTAGTAGACGCGTAGCAATATATTTGCGCTATGGATCAATGTGCAGTATGTGGCGCTGATACAGAAAATCTTGAGACCGAGATGCTGCAGCACGTCAAGTTTATAACGTATTTCACGCAGTGCATGTAGATTGATGTAAACTATAAAAATAGATGGTTCTGTTTCCATGTTTTCGTACTCAAGCCACGTCTTTTTCTTCATACGTAAAAAGCAGTAATAATGCTGAAAGTACTCGACAAATTTTATGCACAGGCAGAAAATTTAGCTGTATTGGAGAAACGGTCTGCATCATAACGTGAAAAACGTTATTTTTTATGATAAAAATGTTTTATCGGGAAATGAATGCAGGAGCACGACACTGTTCGAAGCGTGAAAAATATTGCATTGGTGCATTACATAAAATTCAAGCATAATATAGCAAATAAAGAAGTCCTCCTGGTGGCAGTAACTAGGAGAGCGTAGAAATGAAAGTGAACATATAAGCTGATGCCCAGAAACAGAAACGCAAAAGGATCAAAAACAACGTCTCGCAAATACCACCTTGCACGCAGTGGGATGCGCGAGGGGACTGGAAACATTTCATGGCGGAAGTGGAAGCTCTCGGAAGTGTGGGTCGTTTAGCGAGCTTGGTGCTGCTATCGCAAAGACGCGCAAAATAAACAGGCGTCGTTGGTGGCAGTCACTGCGCGGATCCGCCTTGTTGCTTTCGCGTCATTTATTTCTAGTTTCCTCTTTGCCGTCCTTGTTTTACGACCACCATGCTGACTCTGATGATGCCATGGCAGCGCTTCCATAAAGCTTCATCACATCGGCGCAGGGACACGCGTAAAATCTCCGGATCGAAGCAGGAAAACAAGAACAGAGTCATTTCCAGCGGCGGCTCCTCTTCACCCCTTCTGTGGACTGCGTCCTTCAGCCCTTTTTTATTTTTACTGGCCCGCATATTTACAGGGAGTTGATGATCGCGTATTCTTCTCTTCCAGAACTTCATGACTGGTATTTTGTTTAACTCTTAAGTTACCGCTAGAAATGGGCTTATTTTCAAGGTATTTATGTTCTAACGCTTCATTTCAAGACATAGCAGTCGGAATGTTTACCGTGATACATAAATTTATATCCTGACGTTTGTTGCTTGGATGTAATGTAAATCAACACTAATATCTCAGTGAGTTTTTTTAGAATCGGCACGAGACACATCAAAGAACTGCCTCAAGGAGCAAAAAAGGAAGTAATGATTTCATACTTTTATTATTAGTGATCATCATCATCAGCCTATATTTATGTCCACCGCAGTACGAAGGCCTCTGCCTGCGATATCCAATTACCCCTCTCTTGCGGCAGCTCATTTCAATTGTCACCTGCAAATTTCTTTACTTCATTACTCCACCTAGTTTTCTGCCGTCCTCGACTGCGCTTGCCTTCTCTTGGTATCCATTCTGTCATTCTAATGGTCCACCGATTATCCATCCTACGCATTGAATAGCCTGCCCAGGGGTGCTATGCAGGATGCGCCGAGTTTCTCGTTCACCCGAGTTTTACCCGAGTTTGCTCGATGGCAGTCAGTGAACGAAGATAGCAAGGAACGTGCAATAACAGCTGGCAAAAAGAAATGTCGAGATAAATCCGCGGATGACAACATGAGCGCACCCTGCCCGGCACAGTGCTTCCGCGCTTCAAGCACAGAGGACTGCGCAACAAAACGCGCTAGCGCCGCGTATTGTTATCAACGTACTATCGCAATTGCGGAATACCGTCACTGCCCCGCTGTCTATCTGCACACTTGCCGTGAGCCGCTTGCCACGCCTTTCTCGGGCGCGTCAAGGGCGTGCCTCCTTTTTCGGGCATTATCTTTCTATCCTCCGTCGAATGCGAACAGGGCACATGCGGTGCATTCTTGCACCTATTTTCCCTCAATCGAATACTTTGAAATACAACAAATAAAATAAGCAACATTTTACTTCTTAAAGTATCGGTTTTTTTGTTTTGAATGCTGTAAATTTGTGATTTGTGAATAATGAATTATTAAATTTTGTACTTTTTTGCCGCGAGTGGCGACAGTGAGGCGAAAGCTTACAAGCGGATACATTCTAGAGGGTCACACGCACGAGGGAGTTCATGCGGTGAGCAGTCGCCAGGGGCGCTGCAGTGCTATGTTCGATAAAGTCAGTCATGACAACGTCCTGCCCATTCCCTGTCTAATAGGGGAATGGCAATGCAGCGCTGCGGCATGGCTGTTCACCGCAGGTGCTTCACTGCGGCGGCTATTAAGGCCGCCGCTTTACCAACTGTATGAAACGACACTTTAGCCATAGAGACGGGAGCAACGGCTGTCGCTGCAAAATGGCTGTGCGGTATTCTGGGTCCGTAGTGACGCAGCACAATGAAAATGCACCAGTTTATCTGCGTGCGCGAAGTCTCCGCGATGCATTGCGAACACGAGCGTGCTGCCCAGCGACACAGTTCGTCGCTTGTCACCGCTAGCCCATTGAAGGTGCCTCCGTGCGCATGTGCGCAAAATTTGAGTGTGTTGTTCACTCCAATGTGCTTGCCGATTGCCTCTGCTGCTGAGCTAACAGCGATCGCAGATGGATATCGTAACGACAGCGCAGCAATCGCATTTTGGTGGGTGAGGGCTCTTGTGTGCAGTTAGGAAATTAGACTTCGAACACAGGAAGGTGTTGCAATTGTTTAGTGTGCCGTGCTTGTGATGACAAAATGCCATTGCACTGGGTGTGTTTGCGCTGACCGCTGACCGTGTTTGCTGCACTATATCATTGACAGAGCAGCCATCTCAAATGACAGCTGCGTTACGTTGTCGTTGGAAAACACTACGCACTGCTCAAGATCGTCGTCCACCACGGCGCATCGACGCCTTGCAAGCAGCTACAGTGACGTGCGGATAATTATTTGCTGTGCGCTACGTAGCCACAACGCAGGCAATGAACCGTGTTGTGGGGTCATCACAGCCCAAGAAGACATATGCATAAGGCAGCGAAAGTCGACGCTTTTTTTTTTATAGTGGTGCTGAGTACATCACCGATGACAGTGCGTTGTGCGTGTTTTATTTCGCCGGTCAAGATTGTTAATGCCTCTCAGTTCCGCACCACGTCGCTGTTGTCGAAAAATAAGTTGGGCGTGGCCCAACCGTGGTGGGCGCGCACAAGAGTTACATGCCTCGCTCGGGGCGTGGCGTATGGTTTTGATTGACACGCGAACTCGGGCCAAACTCGTACATCGCGAAACCCCCCTCGAGTTAAACTCGGGAGCATGGCGGCGGCAGCAGGAGCCTGTGTCATCGCATCCAGCGGCGGCAAGGGTCAATATTACCATCTGGACCCGTTCAGCTACATGACCAACGTAGAGTTTCAGCGTCGTTTTTGCGTTTCCAAAACGTCAGTGCGCTGTCTGTGTGACGAGTTAGGCGAACGCCCTTGTCTGCGGAGACTGCGTGGCGGGCATATTATGCTTTCCGAGCACAGACTGATGTGACTAGGCTGCGGAGGAAAAGTTCGTGCGATCGCTTCGGCTCTCTCCGGTTTCAAGCGCTGCTCGTCCACCGCGCCCTAGCCCCAGGCCAGGTCCGGCGTCGTCATCGGAGTACTGGGGCACCTGCGAGCACCTGGGGTTCAACCCGGGCCAACCAACCTGCGTAGGCGAAGTGGTCACATTATATTGGAAGACTCAGCATGGAAGCCGGGCTGCCTTCCGATGCAACAGGTGCCGAAATCAGTTTTCGCAGTTACACGGTAAAGCTGCACTGCACGGTCATAGAGGCGAAGGACGTTACTTCGCCAACACGGACCGCCTCGGCCATCCGAACGACCAGCTCTCCAGGCGGCAAATGATTTGGCTCACGTACTGCGTGAGCAAAAGCGTAGACATGTGGCTGTTGAAGGAGATGAACGGCGACTTGTTTTCTCTATAGGAGCACACCATCGCCGACAGGACGAACTACCCCCGTAAGGTCGCGAGGGACGAGCTGCTGGCGCGACCTCCACTTGATACCCCGGGTAGATAGCGCAAATTGATGAGTGCCTTCTTCGCGGCGAGCAAAAGTATACAATCGAGGCCGCCTAATGACGGGCGACAACTTTCCGCCAGCCGCCAAAATTACGGCGGTGTTAAAGTTGGGGGCCCATGGGTCTTCGGCATGTTCTGCGCGACCAGAGGGGTGCTGCGACTTTCAAAGTCGACCGACGAAATGTGGCGACGCTAGGCGCCATTATTGCAGCCAATGTTCAACCGGGGACCATTATTCATAGTGACGAATTGGCCACATACAAATGTATCCCAAATTTAGTGGATGCTAACGGGGCTATGCCTCAATCCGCATTGGTAGACAGTCAACCAAAGCGTGAACTTTGTGTACCCCATCACGGGCGTTCACACGCAAAAAAAAAGAAAATTATTGTCAAAAAGTGAAGCGCTCCCTCATCAGCGATGGGTACAGGGTAACTGCACCGATGCTGGAGTCCCACCTGGGATGCATGTGGTAGCAGTCAACATCCACGTGCGCTGCAAAGACCCTTTCGTGCGTTTGTTAGAAGCCACGGATCGCTCGGGCTAGCCACTACAAAGACTCTTTCCTGCGGTTGTTAGAAGCCATCGCTCGACGCTTGCCAGTATGGAGGTGTATCGCAAAGTAAAAGAAAATAAAGCGTAGTTTTCTGACCATTGTATGTGTGCTTTCCGGCATTCCTGTGTGCTTACACGGTAAGCGCGCGGCAAACCACTTATGCGCTAGCCGACGCTCACTTCGTCCTGTAGCTAGATTCGCGCGCTACTCGCAGCTTTTCTTTAGCGCGAGCAACGAGCGATCTGTTAAACGCCCAGTGTGAAAACCAGGCGCACACCAATTTCTGCTCGGAAAAGGGAGCGCAAGCACGTAGCGAGCCGCACCAATCCAATCTAGAGCAAAGGAGCAACGAGTGATCTGTTGGAAACCCAGTGAGAAAAGCAAGCGCACACCAATCGGTGCTCGGAAATGCTAGAGCAAGCACGTATCGAGCCGTGCCAATCGAATCCAGAAAAAAAAGAGGGGGGCGAGCATCCCCTCGTGGCATAACGCGAAGCGTATTTAAATACAAATTAGTCTAATACACATTCCGTGTACATCGTGGAAACATTAAAATGCTTACAACCCACGTTAATGTGACTAATAATATTGTACTAAATGAATTTATTTTATAACTTGCTTGTGCCTGTATTGCACTCGGTGGAACGACAAACAAGTGAAAGAAGGCACGACCATGCACCGACCGTATGATCACGTGAGCCCCAGTTTGTCGACCGCCCATATGGCAACGCCCAAGGGATAATAGCCACCCAGAGTGAATCTAGATTAACCAATGAAACTGGAGGCGTGCCGATGGACAAACTTCGTCTTGTTATCATTTGTTCTTTGATCTTGGGGCGTCGCCAGAGCTCGTGAAGATCCCGAGTTTCGCCAAACTCGGGGCATCCTGCATAGCACCCCTGCTCCATTTCTGCCGCTTAATGTCAACTAGAATATCGGCTATCCCCGTTTCTTCTCTGATCCACACTGATCTATTCCTGTCTCTTAACGTTAGGCCTAACATTTTTCGTTCCGTCGCTCTTTGTGCGGTCCTTAACTTGTTCTCGAACTTCTTTGTTAACCTCCAAGTTTTTGCCCCATACGTTAGCACCGGTAGAGCGCAATGATTGTACACTTCTCTTTTCAAGGACAGCGGTAAACTCCCAGTCACAATTTGGCAATGCCTGCCGTATGCACTCCAACCCAATTTTATTCTTCCGTAAACCTGCTTTTCACGATCAGGGTCCCCTGTGAGTAATTGACCTAGACAAAAGTCTCATAGCTTGAATACGTCTTCTAAGCCTGCAGTGAATATCATTCGAGAGATTGTGTCTCCTTGCCTGACCACTTTCTTGATAGGTGACTTTCTACTTTTCTTGTGGAGAGCCAAACTAGCTGTGGAGTCTTTGTAGTTATTTGCCAAGATATTCACGTACGTCTACTGTACTCCTTGATCACGCATTTAGTATAAGTACTAAGAATAGAAAAAATCTGTAGCAAAAAAATATGCTCCCGGCTACTTGTTTCCCAATTTTTGCAAGTTATGCTATGCAAAGAAAATTATTGCGCATACTTATTGGCATCACTACTAGCTATAGTGATCCGCTTGCTATGTGGCGAAAAGTAGTTTCGCCAATGTGAATTTGATTCATTGATTCTGGGACTTTTCGCGCCAAAACCAGCTCTGATTAAAGGGCACGCCAAATGTGAAATTGGGTAAGTTCCTACTCTGCATGGGTCATTCCCTTTTACTCATTGCAGCAGGCACTCGGTTTCTTTATTGCTGCCCTCTTTAGGCTTGCGAAACAGTTGTTGGCAGGCCAGAGAGCATGCACAAGTCTCTTGAAACTTTATTATTGCGTTCGATGAGCTTTTCTGTGCTATGAAGGTAGTTTAGTGTGCGTTCAACTGGCAATGGGAGCCTCCACGTGCTTTTCTCAATTACTGTACAGTTTTGAGCAGTATAGTGTGGGGTACTGTCAAATTTTTTTTACATGTTTGGTGCACCACTGTATATTTTTCCTCGTTGCCTTATGCATTTCGCGACGGTTTTATAAGACACATAATATATAACATGTTTATAAAGTGATGTGCGTATTTCCGCAGCATTCATTAGAAATTAGGTTGAGGGTTATTACTGAACCTTATCATGCAATTTTTCACTTATATTTATTTTATTTTTGACACACTCACAGGCTTTGCATAAAAACGCCTGCCCGGAAATATTAAGGATACCATTCGTGCAAAGAATGCAATGGAACGATCTTCGTTCAACTCAGAGGTCCGTGGAGGCTACAGTACAGGGGTCCTATAACCAGCTGGATGTGTATTGATGGTCTTCGTGATCAAACACTCTCCTGGCAGCAGCGACCCGTCGCATGCTGTTTGTTAAGATGTTTTCATAATGCCACTCTACGTACGCGCAACTTTGTTTGCGCGTACGCATTCATGGTCATGCTTGTTGACTTTGACATGAGCCAATGTACGTGTTTACATTCATGACGCCACTAAATCTACGCGCGCGTGTGGTCATACGCTACGTACGTTTTACAAATTTGTATTCATGTCGTTGTTGTACTCACTTATTTTTCGTAACGCCACTCTGTATACGCGCACGTTTCTATTCACATTTTCATTGTATTCCTTTGTGTTCCCTCTTACGGCAAAAATGTATAGACTGAGCTATGTGGGCTTGCAATCGCACTCTTGATGAAGGCCGGACGCCGGTGGCCAAAACGTCAGTAAAGTCATGTTATTTTATTACTACGCACTTCTATTCCTGATATATATGAATGTGTGAGAGAACTCGCCCGTGTGTTTTGATATCGCTGGAGGGTAGGCGCATACAACTTGCGCGCAGTATTGATGTTAGCATTGTTTTTGAGTTTATCAAGACTGTTTTGTATCCAGACAGACTCTTTCTGTACACATTTGGAGAGTTTATGATGGGGAATTTCCCCATTTTTTCCATAGAGCAGAAAAACAAACACAATCAAAATATTATTCGCAGATTTGGGCCAATACGAGCAAGTTATACATCTAAGACGGCGAAGAAGCTTGATAGAGTTCCCACACTGTCGAGGAGGACTCGGCTTCTGTTTGTTAGCTATTCTTCTGAAGACTCATCGCCGATGCTCTGGTCATACGGCCGCTTTGAAGCTCCCAAGCAGCAGGCGTTTCTGGACAACGCGCCCAGCTTTCTGTTCCGCAGCCGTAAATATCCCTAACGGGCCTCCAACCTGGAGGCGGGAAATCTTTAGGCATGAGAAGACATGAAATGCAACACTTACAGATTACTGTCTGAAAAAAAAAATTCAGTGTCACGTTCCTGTTGTACCTAATATCAAGAAATTCGGCCGAATCCTTCTCACTATGACTGTCGGCTGTGATGCGTTTAGCATTGAATCAATATAGCGACACAGCATATTGCCACCCTCTAAACGAGGTATGTATGAGGCGTGTTATATATGAGGCGTCACCGTGAAGCCTGAGCGCGGCCTGCGAATTGCAAGGCTCGTCGGTGCAATTCAATGCAGAGATATGTTTCACGTGACAACTGGGCTCCTCTCTCGCCCCTAGGATGGATGGGTGGATGCGACGAGCGTGTCCCCTTTGAGACGGGGTGGTGGGTTGCGCCACCAAACTCTTGTTATTCTTTTGCCTAATGTCCTGCCTTTCTTTTTGAGAAAACGCACAAATACAAAGAATTCCAAGCATCAAACTTTTTCAACCATTACTGGAAACTGTTTCTGTACGTCTCCTTTGTTTGTTGTCTCCCTACTTTTCTGCCACCAAACTTCGAACCGCCTCTTACTATAGCGGACATGTTTACTTCGCTCCTGCTATCCCTGAACCCAAGGGCTTCAAGGTCAGCGGAGCCTAGACTGGATAGATTTCTTCACATTCCAATAAAACAGGTTCCATCGTTTCCCTAGCTTTACCACAGCAAGCACATGCGTCGTCATCCTTGGTGTACCTCGCTTTATAACTGCGCGTTCTAAGGCATCCTGATCTTGCTTCGAAAACTAAGGAACTTCCCTTTGAGTTATAATAAATGGTTTCTTTCCTAATTTAGTTTTTTTTTTCTCTTGAGGTAGTTAGTCATAGCAGGTTTCTTTTCAATTGCCGCCACCCATGACGTTGTCTCAGCCCCTCTCACTTTGTGTTTGACGTTCTTTGTTGCCGTGTTGCTGACCATACCGGTCGCATACTTGGTGGCAAGCTTCCTAGTTCTTTTCCTCCTATTTCTGGACACGCGGCACCACCTAGTAGCTCTGCCGAGAAGTCCGCCGGTGATCTCCGAGACGAGAAGCGTGGCGCGCTGGTGCGTGCGAAATCTGAGAATTGTTCCCTCACTGGCAGCACAGCTAGTGGCACATGCTTAAAGAGTTTCTATGAACAGTGGTATCTACCGAGTTTAGCTTCAGCAGTGACCTATGTCTGCGTGAAAGAAGTTTGTTTAAGAGCGACACATATGTACACAATGCCACACATTCAGTGACCCATATTGGGCGATGGTTGGTTTCGAACTCTCTTACCTCAGCGTAGCAGCCTGATGGGCTACCCTATCAACCACGGCCTACCCAGGGACCCAGATAAGCGGGAAAATGGTTAGGTAGAAACATACATGCATGCATAGCCACTAAAAAGTGCATGAACTAATATAAGAATGCTAACGCTTTGCAAAAATGCGCAGAGAAGTTGTATGCTTTTGTGACACACACACAAGGTAAACTTTATTGTATACGCAATAATAATTAAACGAAAAACGAAATTGTATTGACGGATCCCACGCAGGTTGCGTTGCATCAGCAGGGTATCCGATTTCACCGCCGCAGCCGTACTAACTCCCAGCGGACCTCCTACGTGGAGCCAGCATGTTGCTGTGTGATAACTGTCAATACTGAATAGGTGGGAACCAAGCACGTTTGACCATGTGTATCGACTTTCATTCGATTAGCATTGAAGCAATGTTGTGATACGTCTTCTTTGCCTCGGGGAATGACAGGGTGACATTTATCTTTATGTTAGCTTGACAATGGTAGCCGTAGTATCTTTGGTGCGTTGATAGAGCCAGTGAAAAAAAAAAACGCAATTCTGGACACATCCTTCCCTTTTGGACAACACGCACATAACACGAATGTATGCGAAACAATGTATACCTAGTATATTTTTATAAGCCCGATGCACAGCTGCAAACAATACACCAATTTACGTAGCTGGTAGCTTTGCACATTATCATTACGATGTGGTTGTAGCTAACACTTTAGCGTTTACGCGTTTCGAAACTTTTGGCTCCAGCCTAAGACTAAGACAGAACAAGTTTTTTTCTACCACTGCTGCTCACGGTATAGCTCTGCCTGTAGCACATGAGATAACGCCATTTTTTCGTTCGTTATTTCACCTCCGAGCATTTGCCTGCTGGTTTCGAACGTGTGGAAACGTGTCCCTACGAATATAATTTGTTAACATTCCACAACTCCCCCTTTTTTGACTGAAGTAGGATTAGCATCAATAAATTCAGGTTTCAAGTTGAATAACGCTGCTGCGGATGAAAAAAAAAACAAGTATCAGCTATCTATAGAGAAAGCATTTATATTGTGCATTTATAAAGCAAATAGCAAAGCAACAATACATGACGGGAAAGATGGCGTCATCCTCTTGTTTCGAACACACTCGTCCTAAGCGACCTCGCTCGTTTACCCTCTTGTGCGGCAAATAGTGCGATGAAAATGAGGATTGCTCAAAAGCCGGCCGTCTCGTGCCTGTAGGACTCTTCAAAAACGTTTTTAACGTGCTTACGGAAGCCCGCTTGAAATTTCCCACTTTATTTTCTTACTCTAGCGTCCTCCTTTTTCCGCATTATTGCATCGTATTATTTTTTTCATATAAATACGAGTGGTCTTAGAGAGCATATTCTGGCTCCCAAATACCTCATTTCCTCGTTCTAGTCGTATAACCTCAGAATTAGTTTTCTTTCTTTTCTTCCCGTTATTTTGCTCTGCTTTACCTTCGTGTACTCTTTTAAAGTGGGGCTGCGGTGCTCGCCGCCATTCCTTCGAAGTAGAACGAGTTGGGGCCAATTTCGCGACTCCACTTAATCAAACTGGGGGCTATGAAATCCCTCGAGCATTCCTGGGATGGAAGTAAAATATAATACTGGGAGTGTACGAGAACTAAAGTTTCCACGGTATACGAAGGACGATATGAACATAGGGGCTTATAATAGAACTGTTCCTTGGGTCTATAACAAAACACCAATACACGCTTGTGTTTGCTTCGTTATTTGCGTTTCGTTGACTTCAGTATATCCTTGATTGCACTTAATTTTGTTTTCACGCTGTCCTTGAACACGCTGATTTACTTCGGGTTTTGGTGAATATGAGACATTTAGAGCGTTTCTGGTAAAACATATGGCACCGCACTGCAATAAAATTAAGTGCTTGTCTGACAATCTTCGTGCAGCTTTAGTTTCACTTAGTGCATGGAAACGAAATTCCGTCACCTTTCACGGTAAAGTGCAAACGTTATTGCAGGGCAACTCTTTCACCAAGGAAACACCTAGAAGACAATGAGCTCCTGGCGTGCTTGTGCTTTTGACAAATGGTGCGTACTCACTGGAAAAGAAATATGTTGAATTGCGCCGTGCTTCCAAGTGTCACTGCATGACATCTTTGTAGATATTATTGTTATTTTGACACCTCGCGAGAAAGACAGCAGTAAAAAATGGGAGAAAGCTATACATTTTTGCCATACTTCTCACACACACGCTGAGCTAATGTTTCGAAGGTCTTTTGTTTTTATAATTTGCTGCTAGGTAAACGTATTGCACGAAGGAAACGTTTCTGCACACAAGGTGCTTTGATTTTTAGAAGGGCTGGTTCCATACCCAAAAAAACTCACATTCATTGGGGTCGCATTATCTCATGGTAACGTGAATCACATGACTTTTATCAAAGAATTGAGGTAGAAAAACTAGCAAAGAAAATCTTCAAATACGGCACTTCTAGTGTGAACCAAGGACATAACCGTATACATTATTAAGCCTGTAAGAAAAGCCTAAAAGCCGTGCAAGCCAGTCTGGTTGAAATTTGGTTATTTTGAGCAGCGGACAAAACTACCCTCACCCTCAAGCAGAAGCCAACAGGACCAGATACTTTATCAACTACAAATTTACTTAAAAGCGCCGAAAAATATATGACCGAATCACACAGGTAAAAAACGGAAAAAGAAAACAAGTAACGTACTTTTTGAGAAACAGCTCGTGCAGATAGAGTGTTAATCTTCCTTTTATACAAGAGAAGTACAAATGATGGCATAGCAATAGATGACATCGTAATTGATGTTGTGGAATTAAAGCTACGCTCATGGGCAAACGTTAGCACTTTGATGCGCTTCATATTTTCTTGGCAACATTTTAGCCAAAGGGTTATGCTAAGCATTTTCTTTTCCGTTCGAGGCGGTTCACGAACTTACTATTTCAATATATTTGAACCCGAAAAAATGGGGGATTCATACTTATTTTCATACTCAACTCAACTCAACTGCCGGTGCTGCGGCACATACCCGGCTACGCTTCCGCATATGCTGTGGGAGTGCCCAGCACAGTACACACAAATTAACACCACGACCCTCTCGTCGAGGTTGCGTGAGGCTCTGCGGAGCTCAGTCCTCGACGACCAAACCTGGGTGACCCAGCGCGCCCGTGAGGTGGCGGCGAGGCAAGCCCTCGACGTCCCCTCATGGGAGGCTTAGGCCCGGCCATCATAAAGTGCTGGTTCCACAGTCAAAAGTTTATTCCTCCTCCATACTTATTTTCGTTACTTAGTCTGTTATCCAGGTGAGGTGACGTGGTGGTAAGTGTAACCAGTTTCAAGAACTAGTGCAAAACAGTCATAATTTTACAATGAAACTGTTAGCCTCAGTTGGTCGGCTTCTTTCGTGCCTGCGTCCGCGAGCAAAAATGTGGGCTAATCCCGACGGCAATGCAGGGCCAGCCGCAGTGGCTCGTACCCCCGTAATGCAGTGGCTTGAAGGAGCCAGCAAAGTGACGGGAACAGCGCATACATATTTTGGCATCCCAAATACATCATGCAGATGATATGCGATTCATGACGAACAATCTGCTGCAATTGATGCGACTAGCGGAATGACGCAATGCTACATGCAATATATCGGAGCGATTGCCCTTCCCTTTACGTTTGCAGTGCTGCTATATGGGGACTTTGCGGCTGTGAATACGGTGGCCTCCTTTCTAAACTACGTGGCGTTGTCGCTGCGACTCCACTGGTAGCATTGGCGTTGTCGACATTTTCCGACATTTTTTTTTTCACCAACTACTTTATTTTCGACACATCCTCCGTTGTCGCTATGCGCCATTTCTGACGCTTTTCGTCGTCAATGTCATTTACGCTTCCATTGTGCCACTGACACTGTTCAGGATCGTGACCACGCACAATTGCGCGCAAATACACCGCCATTTTGTCAAGAACAACTTCTGCGCGACGCACAAAGACTAATCCTTGTTCATTACAGTATTGCACGTTCCGGCCTCCACCCGCCGCGGTGGCTTTGCCGCTATGGTGTTGCGCTGCTAAACATAATATGCCGGGATCAAATTCCAGCCGCGGCGGCCTCATTTCGATGGGGTCGAAATGCAAATACGCCCCTGTGCCCTGCATTGGTGGCATGGTAAAGGTCCCCTGGTGGTAAAAAGTATTTTGTAGTCCCGCACTACGGCGGGCCTCATAACCAAATCGTGGTTTTGGCACGTAAAACCTCAGAATTCAGTTCATTTAGTACGTTCCGCCCTCCGAAATGGATGCACAGACGCCACTGATTCTGTGTGGATTGCACTATGTTCTGCACTACTTTGCCAAGCACTGATATTGCGCAATAGCTCTCTCTATAAAATAAACGTCAAAACAGCGCGATAGCTCAGTGGTTAGCATGCTCGACTTCCTGAAGCTTTTTGCTTTACTGGCGTGGCTGGAAATCGCACTGGAGGTGGTGGTGGATAAGTTTTGTTTCTCTTTACACTGTGGCAATGGCGAAGCTAGGGATGACGTGAACGCCTGGCGAAGAGAAAAAATATCGTAGTGTGGCGTAGGTGACCACAACGGTCGGTGACAGCGTAGCAGAATGGACGGCCGGGTGGACGGACGGGACGGGCACATGGGAAGCAAACTTTCGAACAGCTCTTAGCTGCTGTCGCAGTAAAATTGTAAGCGCTACGTTAAGAGGCAGAAATAAAGTGGTATCGGATAGAAGGTTAAAGATCGCAGTTGAAACTATTTTACTTTAGTTGGGTATTACGGAGGAAGAATCGGAGTTTAGTTGGTCTAGTAGATAACTGGTGGTACACGCGACTGAGTGCGAAGTGAAGGGAAAATAAATTTATGACGTCAAATGACAAGGTGGCGGGAGAATATTGTCAAATTTGCAGGCGTTTGTCCATGGCCTGCTCACGCAAGATAGGTGTTTGGAAGTTGCTAGGAGAGGCATCAATTTGGCAGTGGATGTAAAATTAGCAAACTTCATTTTATGTGTCTGCTTTATAAAATGGTCGTGCTGAGGGACGAAAGCATTTGCAAGTTAACGCTTTTAGCCTGATTCTGCTTCATGTTAACCTATCTGACTCCATCAACTTTCAGGGCCTCGTCACTTCAACTAAATCTCTGCGTCATTCAGCTTCGCTCCCTAGCCTTCGGCACACTGTCTACTGGACGAATAAGCCACCAGTCATCTACTTTGCATATACCACTACCAGCATACTTTTCGAAATGATGTAGAATTGTTCACTTAAATTCTACCATTTTATCTTGAAAAGACGAACAAGACCGAGGGAAGAAAAAAATACTCAGTGATACTCAGCAATAGACCCGGCAAGGCAAGGTTCAATGATCTCATGAATACCAATTACCCCGTCAGTCCCGGAATGCCTGATGTGAAAAGAACCAGGACATCTCTTTATCTTATTTTTAAACCAATATTTAGTAGAACCAAGAAAGCAAGAACAGCCTATTGTGCGCCTGAAGAAGTGAAGCGAAGTTTAATCTTCTAACCGGGCGTTAACCCTTTCGGCTCTGAATGTTTTTCCTTGGGCAGAGATTTTTTGCTTGACATATGTAGTGTGGAAAAAACTCCCAGAAGCATGATAAAGAAGAGAAATTTTAATTTTACAATCTTCAGCGAAGTTACGGATGTGGTGTCACATGACGGCACCAGGGCTCAAAGCTTGTGAATCAACATCTTATATATTCTTTGGAAAACGTACTGATTTCTCGCATTATATATTGCAGGGGCTGAAAAAGTTAGATTTTATTTCCGTCAAACGTTATGTTGCCCCTTGAGATGTTCAAACAAAGAAATATAACAACTTTGAAATAAAAATAAGCTTATCGCAGGTGCTGATACCTCCTGTTCCAAGTAGGACTTCTCGCTGAGTATTTGATATTCGCGGGCCAAGATCCTTGAAGCCACCTTAAACTTCTATTTCATCTAGCGAACAGGTTCACTCAATTTTTCATATAAACACAGAACGTTCAGCTGCATTTATATTAGTCATCAATGAAAGCAAAGCGCTTTATAGAAGTATAGTTAGCATTTCCGTTGTTTTTCGACATATTTGCTCATTCGGGACTGTTATTTAGCTCAAAATGTGATAAAAACACAGAACATTCAGGTGAATCTACATTATTCATCAATGAAAACATAATTTCAGCTAAATAACAGTCCAAAATAAATAAATATGTCGAAAAACAACCGAAATACTGACTATGTTTTTGGAAAACGCTTCAGGAAACATGAAAGAAAACGAGCTGACTACTTCGAATATAAATTTTAGAACCGCTGGCCTTGGTGGCGTCAAATTCGCACACCGCAAATTGAACTGTCGTATAAAAGACAAAAATTGCATCGCTCATTTTTTTTCGTTAGCTGCTATACTACATTATTTTGTCCTACAGTAAACTTATGAAGCCAGATAACCAACTTGTTTGGCACTGAGGGCATCCTAAAGTGAAACGAATACTGTTACTGCAGCTATTGATTCTACTACTACGTCCAAATTATATTCATTAATGACCTAACTGAACGTTTGTCTTGCCGTGTTAGGTTATATGCAGATGATTGCTGTATTCAGCGTGAAATTTCATCTGAAGCAGAGAGCGAACAGTTACAAAGCGACCTAAACAATGTTATGACTTGATGTTCCACCTTGAACATGACCCTCAATCTATCCAAATGCAACTTGTTAAGATTCACAAACAAAAAACAGCCCCTGATGGCAAGCTATTTCATGAACGCCACACAGCTGTCCCTTGTGAAGGAATATAAGTACCTAGGAGTTATTTTTTCCAGCACTTTAACATGTAATGCGCACGTTGATTACATTGTATCGAACGAAGGCTAGCAACATATTAAACTTCTTGAGACGCAACTTTAAACAAGCACCGGCCTGTCTGAAAAAAACCCGCGTGACCGTTGTTGGTATATACGGAGCTTTGGATTAGTGGTTCCGGACTTTCCATCCCAGCTTCAACTATGGGAAGACCACGAGAAGAGCGTACTCCTGAGGAAGAGGCTGCCTACCGCGATCGTCAGCAACAGTTGGGTTGTGAACGGGCTCGTCGTCGTAAGGCTGACCTCGAGCTGGGCGCCAGAGATGCCGAGTTTAAACGGCAGCGCTGGGAGTCTGATCCCGAAGTGCGCGCCCGAGACACGGAAACACATCGGCAGCACCGAGAAGCAGCTTCGCTGTTCGACCATCTTCACGGAGGGGAAAGGGCTTTGATTTTTTTCTTTTTTTTTCTTTCTGTGAGCGCCATGTTCGCCTCTCCACCCGCCGCTCGCTCGGATATCGTCACGTGGCTTTTTTTTTTTCTGTACCAATCGATGGCCCGTACTGTGGCGAGCGTCGGCGGCGTAACCGAGCGAACGAGCACGATTGCGAAGGATGGAAGAAAAAAGCCTTGTGCCGACGATTGATACGAGATGGCGCCAGAGTACCGCGCCTCGTCTGTTCCCTTCTTTAACATTCTTCAGTCACTGTGTTTTATCCGCTAATAAATGTTAAGTGTTATCCCTCGACGCACGACACGCCTGAATGCATCGGAAGTTTCTCGAATGTTATCTATAGCTCTATCCGTCGTCTCTGGTCCCTGACGCGTATGTTCTCTGATTGTATGCGCTACGCGAATTGTGTAGTGCTTTCTGGAAGCCACGCGGGCACCAGTGATTCCTCCGCAACCTTCGACGAGTCATGTATATAAGCCGACGCGCTTGACCCGCATATCATATTTTCGACGATCGCCGACTCTGCTCGCCGCTAGCGTTGTGCTTGAATGTTACTTTTTTTGCAACTCTTCGCACCGTATGCAAGGTGCCGCAAGAGACAGATCGTCCACGCCAGCCAATAAATCGCGAAATGAAAATACGTATAGAGCTGCGCTCAAATATCGCATTAGGCAGCGTCGTAATCGTCGGTGAATTTTTTGTCAAGACCATTGCGCAACGAGCCACTTAAGGCTCGTTTGTTGGTAGTGCTGTCCTTAATAAAGAAGTTGCTATAACTTACAAGACGTGTCTGGATTCTAATGAGATGTGACGTCAGCGTAGTTGTGCAACCGAGATGTGCAAAGAGCAGAGCTCCCGACAGCAAGCAGGCGATTCAGTTTAGTCAGCGTTTTTTTCTTCAGTCTACTTTTTTTTTTCACGGACGCGGCTTGTCCATATCGATAGGCACTGTAATTAAATATGCTTGAATGCCCTCAATGGCACTGTCCATACAGAAACACATATATGCAGATTATTTCATTCTTCTGCTAGCGCTCTTGCGACATGTACGAGGTGCCTACAATATAATTACACATTCAAAATTTTTTGTAAGCTAATATTTAGTGTCTGGTAAATTCAGAAACAAGACACACTGAAAAAAAAGCATTCAGAAGCTTACTGCCAACGCCAGAGTGCTTAGAATTAGGGCTTGCATGATTGCCCCTTTTGCAGTTACTTCTAGAAAACTCCACTGATTAACTCGTGCGTAAATATTGCACGCTTAGCCGGCAGTCTAAAAAAAGCAAATTGCTATCACGCGTTAAGCTTAAGGCGAATGGGCATAGGAAAAAAGATGCAGATCCAACCCGCATGTTGCGATCTATGAAACGAAGCACTTCTGAAGTGGATAAAAAATTCCACGCAACTTGTTATGCTTTGCACAGCGTTTTGCACCATAGCGGCCCAATACCGGCCAACGAAGAGTATAAGACGTGGATACCCGTACAAACGTGACCCATGCGTCCTGGAAATATATGGTCACCTTCAGTTTGTCCTTTGCTATGACACTGTTTCTATAACCAGCACGCAGACTGCAGCTGGCCGATACTGGAGATAGTTCCTTAGTAAACTACACTTTACTAGCCGAAAGAACGACGCCTCCCCCCCCCCCCGCCCTAAGCACGGTCACCAAACACATACCTTAGGTCAGTTGGCATAGAAAGGTTTCCTTTAATGAAGGATTGTGCTCTGGTTGAAGTACATTTGTTGCAATGATGATATTTAGGTATCGTTTGTTTTATCAGCCCAAACGCGCGGGATCATATCCCAGCCATGGCGGCCGCATTACGAAGGAGTGAAACACCAAAAATCGTACGTGTACCGTGGATTGCGTACAAAGTTAAGGAACCCCAGCTGGTTATAAGCAAGCTCACTACAGCGTGCATCATAATATTACCGTGGTTCTGGCGCGTAAAACCGAACAATTAAAAAAAAGAGCCATTGAAAGGAAGGCCAGCAGCTAGGACACCGGTCAGGGTACTAAATAGGGTAGTGCTGTCCTGCCCATCAGCTATTCGGCGCAAAAGAGCAGCAAGATCAGGAAAGTTCCGAAATTTGTGCAGTAAAGCTTTGCTGTAATAAATGAGGTGACCTGTGCTTAAGTCGGCGCACGCCTGTGGGACGTTCTTCCGCCTGTAGTTGTGTTCATTCTAGTCCAGATAGAGTCTCGGCGTCTGCTCATATTACGCTATAACAATAATGGTACTCTTAAGTTTATGCGGACGCCGCTCCAAAGGCACGGGTACAAAACACCACAATGCGAAAGCTCATTTACGGAAAACTGCTGTCGATCGCTTTCGCAAAACATCAAATTCTACGCCATATTCAAGTGCTCCCACATGAAAGCTAACGGATAGGTAAAGTACGTCTTCAAGCACTGCTTTCATTTCTGGGTTGTTTCTCGCAAGAAATCAAATTGTTGAGACAAATTGGGTTTTTTCTTCTATCTTGGCCACATCAGCTAAGCGTGCATACGGTTATCCGACGGAACTGTTGCATTATATTGCCCGAATGGCAATTCATTCTCTCTGAGCGAGCGAAAAAAAAAAAAAAAAAACTGCAGCGAATAGGAGCAATCATCGGAATGTGCGTCCTGGCAGAGCGTAGTTTTTCAAAAGCATGGTGACTGAGAGCCAATGGTTTGAGGGTGGCGGGGTGCATTCGTGGCGAGATCTTGCATAGTATTGCTTGTCCATTTGTTCCTCGGTATGCAGTGCAATCGCCCGGCGAAAAAGTTTCTGCTGGCAAAGAAAAAGTTGCATGAGGTTCCGCATATTGTTAGCAGGCCGCATGAAACTACAGACACGCCACGAGGGGGTCAACCTTATTTATGGCCATTCACCGCATACGCGATGGCGGAAATTTGGAACTTGCCATGAGCGGCATGAACGCGGCTTTCCTCCTTTATCGCGTTTCATGTCGTTTTTCCTATGGAAATAACAGTCAACGAATGTTCTTTTTTTATGGATGCGGGTTCATTGGGTGTTTTATAAATGTTGTCTATCCATAGTTAAAAATTCTTCGGCTAATACGGCCCAATGACAGCAGGTATTTGATTTTGTCGTCGTTTTGAATGAACCGAATACGACCATACAGTCATTCTCTTGAATTCTTTGTTATCGGCGAATGGAAACGTTTACGGTAAATTTAACAGTCGACATTGATGTTCAGTGCCTGCAAGTAAGACGGAAAGAACAGTAAGAGCCGTATTACAAAGGAGGCATCGAGAATACATATTTACGTAGTTTATTGGATTAGAAATTTGTGTTTTCTTTTTGGGCATTTGCCCGTGAAGTCTGTGCATGACGACATCCGAATTTTCTTTGTGTGCGATAAAAGAGCCACCCCTACATACTTATTCTGTTTCCTTTGCAGTAATACCGAGAAGCGCCTAAGGGTGTACTCATTCTTCTCGTGCACCTTCAAAGCATTTTTCATCAATATTTGGCCAATAATACAGAAAAGCCGCGGCTGTATGTCTCCCTTTTCTGTCCTCGTACTTGTAATGAAAGCAAAGAGAATTGAGAGTGAAATAATTTATGAAACATTGAGCGGCAATGAAGAAATAAATTTAACTGGAATGCTGATGTCTCTTTTTTTGAAATAGGGGCTGTGGATAAACTTTGGAACTATACCTCTGTTCCAAAGTTTATCATCAACCAGCTTTGTTCAGCTCTGGAGGCATTCGTAATGAGGCCTAAATAATCCCATAGCCTTGTGAATATCAATAGTGCCGGTTCAGTAACAGCTGCTGCATGCTATGGCACCCTATCTTACCATAAGATTGAAGAGTATTTAATGTGTGCGAGCCGTGTTACGAAACCGCATTTGTGCAGCGACTCAAGTGAAAAACATGCTTAGATTTATATTGGTGCCGATGAAATATGTTGATGAAGACATATCGTTGGTTCCGCAGATATATTAGTATAAAGGAGCGCAATGTGGGGCCTCGCATTGCTGTTTTCACCTTCCAATAGTTGCTGAGGCAAATACGGGTGAATAAGAGCTGCACAGTGTGTGAAGCATACGCCATCGTATAATGTTTATTCACTAGCTCAAAAGCCATGGCCGAGACCATATCATCGCCCCTGCCTATATGGTGCGTTTGTTGGAGTGAGTGAGTGAGTGAGTGAGTGAACTTTATTGGGTCCACAATAGACGCGAGTAAACTCGACGTCACCTGGCTAGGCCCACTCGGGGACCATCAGGTCAAACCTGATGGCCCTCTCGCGGGCCCTCTGGACTGCCAGGATTTGAGAGGTCTGATCCTGGGCCTTAATAAGCATCATCATTTCCTCTTGGGTGAAAGGGGGACCGGCAAATGCGCAGCCCCACAGGACATGCTCTAAGTCCGCATAACCACCACACAGGGGGCAGTCCGGGCTTGGGAACCGTTCGGGGTACATTGTGTGCAGTGCCGCAGGGCTTGGGTAAGTGCTGGTTTGTAGAAGTCTGAGAGTCACTGCCTGGGCCCTGCACAGTGAGGAGTGCGGCAGAGGCAGGAGTCTTCTTGACAAGTAATTATGCTTGCATATCTCGTTGTATGAGCAGAGAGGCTCGGGTCGCCCTAGAGAGGACGCATTACCCGGCGCACGGTCAGTCAAACCTCGTGCAGCCGAGTGTGCCTCCTCGTTGGGGTTGGCGTTTGTTGGACAAAATATTTTTGATCGACTATTGCACGCTATATGAAAGCCCAGATTGAAAGGTTTCTTTAGTATGCATTACCCAATTGGGTATCTCTGGTGTGTACCATCATTGTCCACACAGCATTTATTCTGTAATTCTAGTAAAGAGCACCACTGCGCATGAAATACCCAGAAAGGTGACATACCATACTGTTACGTGTCTACTTGTCGGCCTCCGCCTGAAATAAAGTATAGCCGAAGAAAATATTACACTCTGATTCGCTGCTCCGATAACCATGCAAAATAACCCTTATAGTGCCTAGTATAAGGGGTCTTTGACCACCTAAATGCTCCTATGGAGAAATGAAACAACGCGCCAATAAAACGCGCACAGGCAAATAATAAAATTACTAAGACAGAAAATTACACGGCAACGTTCTAGCACAGAAAAAAGATAGCATCAACAAAAAGAACCCGCCCCAGAAACGTGATAAAGGCGTGATGCTATAAAGTGGATACAAAGGCATACTGAGCACAAGAGTCGGGGGAAATGGTAAGGACATGGGACGAAGTAAAGTACTGACAAATTGTCTCCCTTCCTGCATAACATATCTCCTTTTATTCGAGGAAGCCGGCACCCGCTCTTTCGAGGTATTTATCAGGCGGAGCGCATAATTCGTGCCACGCCTTCCTCTAACACTGTTTCGTCGCTCCTCACTCTATCCTCCAGTTTCTGGACGAAGCAGCCTCCCTTTGAAGGGGACACTTTCAGTGTCTCGCGGGCAACTCTTTCTCGGCCACACGTCCGCTGCATACGCGGTACCGTCGTCACTTAGACGGCCGCATTCACGGCCTTTCTAGTTTTACGGTCTGTGTTAAAAAAAGTAAAATGGAAGAAAACGCGTAGTAATTTGCATAGTAGAACCATTTTTCGCGTAGTTCTTGGGGTCTTTAAAGCAGTAAATTTTATATGCCCGAGCTGCGACACTGCCCCGCTCTCTAAGTTTCCTGAGTTGTCGATATAACGTTTCTCTTCAGAGCGTCGAATGGACGCCATGTACCTAGAGATATTTTTTATAGTCACTCGCATCTTATATGACGACTATAAACGACACCGTATATGGTACATCGTCGAGCTATTCACTTGTTTATGGAGCCGCTGTCAAATCATGTCAGTAAAAAATGTCTGTAAAACAAGCGTCTTCTACACCTTACGAGCTGCATTTTTTTTCAAAAGGTTCTAATTTTCTTTTTTTGTTCTGCGACACTTGCTAGCGCGTTTCTCTTGGAACTGAATTTATGGAAAGCGGCCGAGTACGCAGACATGACTGAATATTCGGCGAACAAAGGCGCGGAATGTGAAATCTGTAAAAGGGTTGTCTTGGAGGCAACCAATGCATGGAAGAATTTCAGTGAATATTATGTCACATTTATTATGGGATACTTTGTTTGATTTACGCTGAGATACATTCATTGAGATACATTTATCTTGAGTGCTTTATTACAAAAAAAAAACTTGACGTCTCTTTGTCGGGTGTTCTTTTGTTTCTAGCTGCATACGCTTGCAACTTTTGGCAGCTTATTCACGGCACCCACAGTGATGTTTCCTTTTTTGTTATTTTTATTGGACACAAATATTTGTCACGCAAAACTACAACAAAAAGCACAAAATTTGAACTGGGTATCGCAGTATACATGCAGAAAGGTATTCTTGATAAAAGCTTAAAAGAAATATAATCAGAGTAAAAAAAGGCTAGACCGAGGCGAAAGTAGTCAACTTGTTTCCATCGTTACTGCGGAAGCAGAAACCTCGGGAAAGAGCTGTATGCAGACACCGGATATTTCAACCAGGCCACAAAGTATAAACGGGTGCTTGCTCTTTTCATTCGTACTGTGGTTTACCCTTAGGACATTCTAGAGCAGTAAAACATTATATATTTTCTTCGTACTGTGGTTTACCCTTAGGGAATTCTAGAGCAGTAAAACATTATGTACGCATTAAATAGAGCCTCCACAACACCGATACAAACTCCGCGACAAGACAGGACACGAGGAAAGAAGGCAACTGCAACATGCATGGCATTATTACTCGAGGAGGTTGCTCATAAAATAGAATGTGTGAAAAAATGCTCCAACTAGTTTAGCTATGAGTACACGGCTTTCACCTCTGAAATTGTCGGCAATGACTACCATCGCTCCTGGTTTGGTTGAAGTTGAGCTTATTTTGCCACCTTAATTTGGGACTTCATAATACTGTAATTGTTACTACAGGGATTAATAAAGCGGATGCACCGACTTTTTTGTGTGCAGATGCATGTTACTAGATGACGGTGCAGCTTGCCAGGCTTTCAGCAGCCTATTTTGAACTTACTCTTCCCTTTTCAGATTACATGCGAATATAACATGACTTCAGCATTTTCTCATTACAGCTGCGTTCAAATACCTAAGGGTAGCAGCAAGGGGTTGCTGTGCGTACGAAGTGATACACCATACCTCCACCACATAGTAAACTCCCATGACAGTGATGAGCTGATGCTCGAATGTGTGATATGTATTGTAATCAGTGTTACAGTTATTCAAAACAATGTTTCGGCCTCAGTTTACTTGGTTTCGTTGAATAAAACTCCACTAGGCTTGCATCTTATATATAGTCGACGTCCTTTATAGGTAGTTTGAACTCGGCAGGTCCTATCTAAATACGTGGAGACGTGCAATCGTTTTTCTCAGCAACAACCGCACCAATCTTGAATGAACCTGTTACATTAAAAAAAAGAGGGAAATCTAGGAACTGTAGGACGCAGGATTATTATTTAGGTCGTTATTTTTAAACAACGAAGCTGTTTAAGCCAACCGTAATTTGTGGTTCGTATCAAGAAACGATCACCATCACCAATAAAGAAAGAAATAAACTTTCCTGCCGAGGCGGCATTCGAACCCGCGTACCCACCTTCCCAAGGCGAGCTTTGCAACCACTAGGCAATACAACCACGGTTTCCGAACATGCATTTATGCGAACCATATGATTGCGTTCCTACGGCGTCATCTTCGTCCACAGCTGGCGCGTTCACATGCGCTCGTGCCAGTGCTCTGCGAGATGAAGAGGTTTTGCGTGCTATGCGTAGGAGAGAGATAAAGTAAATGAGAGCGAGAGAGGGAGACGTATTCACGGAGCGGGTCTCCTGGAACGCGTTGTCGGCATTGCAACGTGGCGGAATGCGGTGTCGGCACTGGAAAGCGGTGTCGGCATTGGAACAGGGTGTCGGTGTTGCAAGCTGCGCCATGCAACGCGCAGTAACGGCCGTAAGTCCGAGAGAGAGAGAGAGAAACGCATTCACGGAGCGGGTCAGCTGGAACGCGTTGTCTGCATTGCAACGTGGTGGAATGCGGTGTCGGCATTGGAACGCGGTGTCGGTGTTGCAAGCTGCACTAAGCAACGCGCAGTGACGGCCGTAAGTCCGAGATGCGCGAAAAGACGTTATCATCACATGAGCAATAAGACGAAAAGTACGCGCGCACTTCCGGAAAATGCTGGGCTACGATCGCCCAGCTTCGCTGTTTCAAGCCATTGCGCGGCCGAGTGCAACGTTAAGCATTTTTTTTTGTGTGACTAAGAAATTGATGGAAAGTTCCTAAACAAACTCGAAGCCCTAAACTACACTTTTGCTTCTTAGAACCTTAGAAGTTAACTTTTTTTGTGAAATGCAGAACATTTCATTCAATTCGTCTAGTGGTAATTTAATGACATTTTTTTTCAGGTATTTATTAGAGAAATTGCAGTTGGCCGCGAGATGTACCTTTTTTTATTGCGATAGCAATTATATGGACACTCAAAAGCAGATTTCTGCCGTCGGCGTCGCCGTCGCCGTAGCCGTCGCCGTGAGGTTCCGTATGACGTCATTTGGAGAAGAAATCGTCGCCGCGCGCCGAACGCTGTATGTGCGAGTGAAAGGGCGCGAGGGGCGCGTCTTTCACGGGGAGTGAACGCACGGCGGAGAACAAACGCGCGTTCCGCGCCGTGCTCGCTTAAGGGCTGCAGAAGTAGGCGTCTCTTTTCTCCTTTACAATCACCATATATGTAGAGCAAACGCACCTTCTTCCGACGCGCGAGAAGCCGTGGGGGAGGGGGAGGGAAGGGAGGCGACGTTTAGCAGCGGCACCAAGTGCCTATTTATATCACAGGCTCCGGCAACAGTCACCAACGCCGCACGCATTTTGAGCGAACGCGGGCAAAACGCCGATGGCGTCGACAACAGTTCTGCGTGTTGCCGATGCTGCTGCATGTCCAAGTTTATACAGCTGATAAAGCTAATATCATTACTGCGTATAGCTCTCTACAAGTTTGCTATCGCAATTGATGCTTCGCCTTTCAGGTGAAACTGCGACCCCTTTTTTTCTAACGGCAGCGACCGCCAGTGTCATTAGACCTGTGCCACTAATTAAATGGCGAATTTTATGAAACATAAACATTCATTCGTAAATAACATTCTTCCAAAAGTTTTTACCTGGAGCGACGGTGCATGAATAATATCTCCGAGAGGTCCTGAAAAACATTACCGTCGGTGACATGCACGACAACGACCACATTACTTCGTAAACATATTTAAGGTTGCTTGTTGTACGTACTTCATCTCGTGTACCATGCCTCAATTTGTCGTTTTATTGCGATAGCAATTATATGGACACTCCAAAGCGGATTTCTGCCGTTGCCGTCGCCGTCGCCGTGAGGTTCCATATGACGTGAACGGCAATGAAATCGCCGCCGCGCTGCGGACGCTGTATGTGCGAGTGCAAGGGCGCGAGGGACGCGCGCTTTCACGGGGAGCTAACACATGTCGGAGAGCAAACGCGCGTTCTGCGCCGTCTTCTTTCCGGGGTTTTACGTGCCAAAACCAGTACTGATTATGAGACACGCCGTAGTGGAGAGCTCCGAATTGATTTTGACCACCTGGGCTTCTTTAATGTGCACTACAACGCAAGCACACGGGCGTTTTTGCATTTCGCCTCAATCGAAAAGCGGGATATAATGCCGCGACCTCGTGCACTGCCATGGGGTCGACTCAAGTTCCCATTCGTTTTCAGATCAGCCTGTCGCCGCTGCCGTTTCGTGGCAGCCGCTCGAGCCCTGTTCTCTGCGGCGCTGTCCACGGCGCGGACACTGGCGTTGACGCTGGCGCTGTCCGTGGCACTCATCGCGGCGTTGCGGGAGGAGAATGAGAGGACGAAGTGAATGATGATGAGTGGCCGAAGCACCTCGGGATCATTCGGGCAAAACGCCGGAAGCGTTCTCCGGAAGCCGGAAGCTGGCTTCCGGAACTGGAACCGGCACCGGAAATGTAACCGGAAGTGGAAGCGGAACCGGAAGTGACCACCGCACGGCGGAGGGAGGGAGGGAGGGAGTGACATAGCCCCGAGCATAGGATGCTTTGCATCTAAAACGTTGCGAGGCGGGAAGGTGGCTAAGATTTCCGACGCTGCTCGACGAGTGTCCCATTCTGATCGCGTCGAAAACCTCCGAGCCGCCCGCAGAGGCACCGGCAACAGACACCAACGCCGCGCGCGTTCGGTGCGAACGCGGGCAAAACGCCGACGGCGTCGACAACAGTTCTGCGCGTTGGAGGTGCTGCTGCGTGTCCAAGTTTATACAACTGATAAAACTACTATCCTTACTCCGTATAGCTCTCTACTAATTTGCTATCGCAATTGATGCTTCGCCTTTCGGGTGAAACTGCGACAAACTTCTTGAAACATTCCATCACGTAGATTTCAGGCAATTTCAGCTGGCTCCTTTAAATAAAAGATCACATCGCATCTACAATGCAGGGCATGCCCATACTCTGCGCATGCCTATGTGAGCATATCCCATTCACTCCCCATATGAATTGCTCAGAGCTATGCGCCAACGTGAAGACATGACGTAGAGTAGTCATGTGCTATTGAGACCTCACTTGTTGATTGCAGAAAAAATGCCATATTATACAGGTGCAGTTTCGCCCGAAAGGCGAAGCATCAATTGCGATAGCAAATTAGTAGAGAGCTATTCGGAGTAGGGATAGTAGTTTTATCGGCTGCATAAACTTGGACACATTCGCTTACTAACTGAAATAACAAGTGTGGTGTCAGCGCGCACAAGTAAACATGAATAGATCACACTGAATGACCGCTGACAACGACTGTCAAAACGCTGGCAGCAAGCGCAGCCGCAGCCGCCACAGCGGGCGAAGGTTCGCGCGGTCTGTCGCTTCAACGGAAACTGTGCGGCGAATGCACCACGCATGCAAAGGTCAGAGCCATGTGGAGATAAGAGACGGTGCGGCCGACCGCCAGCGCCGGGCAAAGTGCAGAGGAGTTGTGCAGAGGAGAAGTTGTTGGCAGAGGAGAAGCTGCCCCCCCCCCCTCCCTCCCGCGCTGCCTTCCCGCTTTCTTGCTTTCGCGTGGGAGATTGAGTGGCTAGTTCCCCTTGCGCCCGGTTGCAAGATAAGTATTTGGTGAAGCAGCACAGCGTCGTCCTGCCTCCCTTCCTCCCTCCCATGCCCCCACGGCCTTTCGCGGGACGGTCGCGTTTGCTTTACGCCGTGCGTTCGCACTCCATGATAGCGCGCGTCCCCCGCGCGCTTTCACTCGTGCATACGGCGCGCGTCGACGATTCTATCGCCCTTGGACTTTATACGCAACCTCAAAGCGACGCCGACGCCAGAAATCCGGTTGAAGTATCCATATAATTTCTATCACAATAAAAAAGGACGCTGCTTTGTATTGATTCGCAAATCGCGTACAGTCAACGTGTTTATCCTGTACAAAGTAACCCTTGTCAAGCTCTAGCCGTTTACCAGTGCCGAACAAGTTTGGAAGTTGCTAAATAGTTTTATGACATTTGTGCAGCTTCTCCAAGTCATCTACATCTCCTCTCAGATGCATAAAAACAGGCATATTCTGATGAGGGGTCTTGAAGTCATGTTTACAAAACGAGATTTGGAACCTGCTCTCTGTATTTCCAATCATCCACCCGTTGCTCGGGTGGCGTCTCTAGCAGGATAGAAAAGTAAACGTCAGGCTGATCTTTAGAAAAATCTAAAGAAGCTTTGTTTGTGAAATCTCACGGACTTTCCCGAAAGCGTTTGTTCTTCCAAAAAAGGTTATCCAGCGCTAGTTGTTGTTTTTATTGCGATAGCAATTATATGGACACTCAAAAGCAGATTTCTGCCGTCGGCGTCGCCGTCGCCGTCGCCGTCGCCGTGAGGTTCCGTATGACGTCAATCGAGATGAAATCGTCGCCGCGCGCCGCCGAACGCTGTATGTGCGAGTGAAAGGGCGCGAGGGACGCGCTCTTTCACGGCGAGTGAACGCACGGCGGAGAACAAACGCGCGTTCTGCGCCGTGCTTCCTTAAGGGCTGCAGAAGTAGGCGTCTCTTTCCTCCTTTACAATCATCATATATGTAGAGCAAACGCGCCTTCTTTCGACGCGCGAGAGGCCGTGGGGGAGGGGGGGAGGGGGAGGGAAGGGAGACGACGTTTAGCTGCGGCACCAAATGCCTATTTATATCAGAGGCTCCGGCAACAGTCACCAACGCCGCAGGCATTTTGAGCGAACGCGGGAAAAACGCCGACGGCGTCGACAACAGTTCTGCGCGTTGCCGGTGCGGCTGCATGTCCAAATTTATACAGCTGATAAAGCTAATATCATTACTCCGTATAGCTCTCTACAAATTTGCTATCGCAATTGATGCTTCGCCTTTCAGGTGAAACTGCGACAACTTTTTTATTGATACCGTGTCATTTTACGTGCGCTTCTTGTTGCTGAATATTGATCAGGGACAATGATCGAAGAAAACAATATTAGAGTGAAATAAACCAAGTTTATTAACTGCGTGGCGCGAAGAATGACCAATGTGTTTCTAGGTAATTAAATCAAAGGGTACATAGACATATATATTCATGATATATATGTAAGGGAAAAAATTACAAATATTCTAAATGCAATAGTTGAAAAAGTGAGAACTCCCGACCGGAATAAGCGCACGTGTTTGCAGTAACACACTTAGTAGTGAATACTGCAAATAAAACTCGCATTCGCAGAAATAACATGCATAGCAGGCAAAACCATGTTATATATATATATATATATATATATATATATATATATATATATATTCAAAAAAGGAAAAAAAGACGAACGTTTATGGCATATTTACTGACTGACGTTTCGGCCGGAGGACCGGCCTTCGTCCGAAACGTCAGTCAGTAAATATGCCATAAACGTTCGTTTTTTTTCCTTTTTTGAATATACCTTCGGGTCTGGCGCGAAACCCTTCATCTTGTATGCATATATATATATATATATATATATATATATATATATATATATATATACAGGGTGTTGCAGTGCACACTTTCAAAATTTATTTAAGGTTGCCTGTGGCAGATAGCCCAATTCTAGTTAATGAGCTGGTCTACTCGAAGAGGCGGACATTACTTGCACAAAAAATTGAAATGCATAATCGACTAACAAAAATTCACCAATTAAGTTTTATTGCGATAGCAGTTATATGGACACTCCAAAGTAGATTTCTGCCGTCGGCGTCGCCGTCGCCGTCGCCGTGAGGTTCCGTATGACGTCAATGGAGATGAAATCGTCGCCGCGCGCCGCCGAACGCTGTATGTGCGAGTGAAAGGGCGCGAGGGACGCGCGCTTTCACGGGGAGTGAACGCACGGCGGAGAACAAACGCGCGTTCGGTGCCGTGCTCCCTTAAGGGCTGCAGAAGTAGGCGTCTCTTTCCTCCTTTACAATCACCATATATGTAGAGCAAACGCGCCTTCTTCTGACGCACGAAGGGCCGTGGGGGGGAGGCGACGTTTAGCTGCGGCACCAAGTGCCTATTTATATCAGAGGCTCCGGCAACAGTCACGAACGCCGCACGCATTTTGTGCCAACGCGGGCAAAACGCCGACGGCGTCGACAACAGTTCTGCGTGTTGCCGGTGCTGCTGCATGTCAAAGTTTATACAGCTGATGAAGCTACTATCATTACTCCGTATAGCTCTCTACAAATTTGCTATCGCAATTGATGCTTCGCCTTTCAGGTGAAACTGCGACAACTTTTTTTTGTTTTTTGACGAGGACACAGAAAGACGTGACAGGACGGGTGCTATAACGTTGTCACGTCTTTCTGTGTCCTCTTCAAAAAAGAATCACTGCAGCTTCACTGACTTAACGTCGCGAAGACTGATGAAACAGCGGAGCTGGTGGCTTCAACTTGCCTTTTACTTAGCTTTAACCCCACTGTTTTGTTAGTTTTTACCTTGTCATTTACTTAGCTTTATCTTGTCTTTAGCTTTAGAGTATGGGGTGGTGGTAGTTGAAGCTACCAGCCGCGCTGTTTCATCAGTGAAGCTGCGATGATATTTTTTGCAGGTTTACGTGTAAGTGTGTCGTTTAGCATAGATTAGAGCATTCACAACGAGACATTACTATGTGCAAAGTTCTTCTATTTGTCGTTGGGCCCCTGCTCGAGCAGCTTCTCGTCGTCTTTCCTGCCTCGCCGCTTCTTCTTCCGGCGACAGTTGCTTCTTCATCCAGTGGGCGCTTTTAAGGTCACCTTATAGTCGGACCTATAAGTGACCTATAAGTGATTTGTGAGGTTGCGCGTCAGCTATAAGTGATTTTACGCGACAGCTAGCGGAGGTTGGCGACGCCAGGTGCTTCGCGCCGCCGCTACACCGCAGTCTCTCTCTCTCTCTTGGCTCCGCCCACCTGTCGCCCGTCACGCGCTCTCCCTCTCTGATCCTTGCCACTTTCCTACCTCCTGTGGCTGGTGCGCGCTCCTGGTTGGCTCTCTCTCTCCTTGGTTCCGCCCCCAGCAACTGCGCCTCCACACCTCTCTCTCTCTCTCCACTCCTTCACTCGCCTCGCTTCGCAATACTGGGGCGGGGGTATTTTGTAAGAGTCCACCTAGTAGACTATCCACTTCGGCTGTCACCATTAGCTGCCGCTTCACGAGCACGAAGCTGCCAGCCCGTCTCCTTCGCGTTCGTGAAGCGGCAGCCAATGGTGACAGCCGAAGTGGACAGTCCACTAGGTGGACTTTTACAGAATAGCCCCCCCCCCCCCCGATCAACGCAACGGCATGGTTCATCCTCGGCCTTAAATAGCTGCGCTGTTACAAAGTAGCGTTGGTTTACTTTCTTAAGGAAGAACAAATGCATGACCAACTAGCCCTGCAACGTGTTTTGTTAAGCGAAGTTTTCCGAAGGCGATTGCTGGGTGCCGCTGTTGCCTTGTCAGAAATACTTTTAAAAATTTGGAGCACGCTTAAGCTTCGTCTTTAAGAGTAGAAAGCGATAGCAATTATCGGGACCTGTTCGCATCGCATCGTTCGCATACGGCAAGTAGGCTTCATTCACTGCAACACTGAACGTGCGAAAGCCAGCTTACAACGACCAAGCTTACACCAATCCCCTAAATCGGCTTCACTTTTAAACACAAATCATTGAAGGAAAGTCATTTTTCCTGGGGCTATATAAGTGGTATTATAATAAATTGTGTAGGCCCTAGCACCATTTTATTATTTTAATAATTGTTTGTTATTGCCCCAACGCGCGTGCGTGTCCAAAACGAATTAGCAGGCGAAGTTCTAATTTGACCTGCCTAGGATTCCAGCGCCATTTGGACCTCATTTTCTCAAGCAATGTACCTGGACGCGCGGCTGTAGATTTGGTCGAAATGCTGGAAAGGGGGCTTGTGTTTGAGTTTGCTCATAGCAGAATTATGCATGTTTTCTCGTACATTCAAATTACAATTCGACGCCGATTCGTAAACAATGCGACGGCGAATCGGATGCCGAATGGTAAAGTCGTATTTACCATTTTGCTGACGGATTTCACTTCGAGAAATTCAGTTTTTGTGCACCAAAACCTTGCACCACATGGAGGGTGGTTGGGGTGGTTGGGGATGACTTTCTCCGCCACCCGCCGACATCGCATGCCGACGCCGGTTGCCGGCGCAGAATTTTCTGAGACACGGGGCCCTTAACACTATCGCGTTAAAAGTTGTTTACGTGAGTCTGATGACAGGAGCAAACCTTTGTACTCGAACACAACACCCCGATGCTCTATTCATTAGGCTACAATCGCATGTACAGTTTTGTGTTGCCAGTGGTAATTAGCTCTATGAGATTATGGCTGCGTATGTCACAATGCGTAGCACGAGTGTGTAAGAGCAACCAAGCAGATGTGAAGGGTTTGCATATGGAGAGCTTGTAACGCGGTTGATGTGGCTTAGATGAGAGTCTTCGGTATGACCTTGCACTGACGTTGCACTCACACGAAAAGTGACAACTATTTCAGCTCCCTGTCTACATTTAAACAAGACATTGCTTACTACAGATTATCAAGGTGCGTTAGGTCGACCACAATGTTTTTAAACCCATTTTATTTATCTCTCCCGCTACAACGTTGTTATCCGCTAATCAGTATGTCTATAACGGGTGCCTCATTAAAACGCAGCTACTGTTTCTTCTGAGCGGTAAAGAAGACTGACTCAAGTGTCGTGGAGCGTGAACAATGAGTAAAAGAACGTTAGCTGATAACAGTAGGCTACAAAATACGCACATAGCAAATTGAGCATTCAACACTTTATAAAACTTTGACACAAGCATAATTTCTATCGTGGGTTGCTGGCGTAGAGCTAGGGTGCGTCTCGGATGCGGAAGCATGCACTGTGAAATAAAATTTACGAAGGCGTTGCGCGCGTCCTCCAAATTGTTTTCAGGCAGCTTGGTAACATTTTCATTAGGAAAGAATGAAAGCCGCAGGTTTTGTCATTTTATTGAGCTTCGCCTCGCTGGGCATACAATATGGGATCACTACAAAATGATTGATGTCAAGTTTCGTCACTATTGAAGCCACCACAATATCATAGCAGCTGTGCTACAATTCTCTGCAGCAGTTACTTCTACATTCAATAGCTTTACTTTTTGGAACTACTTTGTTAGGACTTGCAAATAACAGACACAAAATCAGTAAATATATAGAGCGGTCGTGCAGTCATTAGTAGCTGCAGAGTTCAACTCTACGTTTGACATTCTACTATGTCAGTGCTAGCATATCGATACAATTATATTGTGTTGCATTTACAGGTACTAGCAAATTAGGCCCATATTAAATTCATAAATTCTAGCGCAACTTCCCACAGCGAGTACGCCAGAATGATCTCTCCGTAGAACCCGCAAATTATAGGTTCCAAGATAGGAGCAATGACACACTTCTAGCACATTTAATTCACAACATTACAGAAAATTGGTATTGATAAAGAATGACAGCAATAAACAAACTGCAAATAATTTATTATTGCAAAACAAAAAATGAATTGACAGTTCGTTTGTATCAAAACATTTGTTTTGTGACGATGTAGCGAAAGCAGAATGCGTTACCGGTGAAAAATCATTCTGATAAGCCTGTGCAGTACGAAACGACTTTATTTTATCTTGCAGAAACAACGCAATACAAGACAAAGAACAGCAGAAAAGGTGGGATGCGGAAAAGTGTAACTTGCAACTAGTGTTTATTTTTTTAAAGGACATATACGTAAAAGTCCTATGTGTGTGTGTGTGTGTGTGTGTGTGTTGAGGGCATGCGTGATTTGGTAACTACCCAAACATATTAAAATCACGCCTCAGAATCGCAAGAGTACAAAAAGTTGTTGAAATCTATATGGGCGCATCCTTATTTTATTCAAGGGAGGCAACTGAAAGAACTTCACCTCTTTCATCGTACCCCCTCCGCATCCTTTCTTCTGACCCTCCTAAAAAAAGATTTTAGCAAAACTGAGTGGTCACGTTTCACACGCCTTCAATAACGTTCAACATATCTTTTATTTTCCTTTATTCTTAGTTTCGCCGATCTCGCGTGGCGTGCCGTGCTCCTGTTTAGGTCCCCTCGTAATATTTATTGGTAATCATTTGAACCGTAGTACACTGACAGCGTTGCAGCTGCTCTAAGGAAGCGTGCTTGCTTTCATGCTCTGCGCACGAGGTTTGCTTGGCCAGCTAAGTGGAGATGTAGTACAGAAGGTCCCCGGCCAAACTTAACTGAGCGCTCTCAAGTATGCAATAGTTCGGCCATTTTTGCATGAGTGTCTCGTATTCTTAAGCCTCACACATGCGAGAGCTTGTAACGCGGTTGATGTGGTTTAGGTGAGGGTCTTCGGTATGACCTTTCACTGATGTTGCAGTCACACGAAAAGTGACAACTATTTCAGCTCCCTGTCTACATTTAAACAAGACATTGCTGAGTACAGATTAACTGGGTGCGTTAGGTCGACCACAACTTTTTAAAGCCTATTTTATTTATCTCTCCCGCTACAACGTTGTTATCCGCTAATGGGTATGTCTATAACGGGTGCCTCATTAAAACGCAGCTACTGTTTCTTCTGAGCGGTAAAGAAGACTCACGCAAGTGTCGTGGAGCGTGAATAATGAGTAAAAGAATGTTAGCTGATAACAGTAGGCTACAAAATACGCACATAGCAAATTGAGCATTCAACACTTTATAAAACTTTGATACAAGCATAATTTCTATCGAGGTTTGCTGGCGTACCCTGACAAAAATTGTTGAAATGTTGTTGAAAAGTTATTGGTCAATATCAACAAATAGCATTGAAAGTACATTGAGGCTTTGTTGAAACGTTAATGAGGAAATTGTTGATAGGTGTTGACAATTGGCCCGCGACATTTTGTCGAAACATGTATCAGTCGTTTCAATTTGGGAAGTCATTGATGGATTGTTGAAACCACGTTGAATGCCAATATTGAAAGCCCATTGAAGAACTGTTGAAGATGTATTGAATGCCAATATTGAAAGACTGTTGAAACATTATTGAAATATGTTGAATGCCAATATTGAAACCCCGTTGACGTAATATTGGAACTGTGTTGAATGTCAATATTGAAACCCCATTGAAGTATTATTGGAGCAGTATTAACATCAATATTGAAACCCCATTGAAGTAACTGAGCACTCTCAAGTATGCAATCGTTCGGCCATTTTTAGATGAGTGTCTCGTATTCTTAAGCCTCACACATGCCCTTGTATCTTAAGGTAACACGTTCGCAAAACAAACGAAATAGGTCGGACTTATTTCTATAAAAAGAAGGCCCAATTACTACGACAATTAAAAATGTAGTAGGAACACATCGAACGTACTTTTAGCCAGAGACTTTGCCGATACGTCTTTAGAGACTTCCGAAAAACCTAAATTTACTTTATTCTCAGAACGTTCCAGTTTATCACCCAATTCATGAAAATGCTAAGCAGATTTTTCCAATTTTATTTGTATTTACCGACAATGCCCTGAACTAGAAGCAGTAAATGAAACTCGAAACCTTGCAATAACGATAATATAGCCAAAAAATTCTGTTGTCCATCGACACCTCTTTGGCCTGCGGTGGTTTCAGAATGGTACCGCACCACACACACTAAAGCATGTGTCCTCAAGTTCATATATTACTGAAAGTGCCGTAATGTATAGCAAATTACGCTCTTCCATCATAAAGCTATAGCGTCGTATGTTACTAGCCCCACTGATTACTTTTGTGTAGTTTCTTATATGCCCACGGTAATAACAATTTCGATTGACATTTTCCTCTGAGTGCTGTCATTAGGCCCGTTTCCCTAGGTGGAATGCCCGCGTGGAAGTTATTGGCGTTCTTGCTCTTCTTCTTACGCCAGCCCGAGAAAGACATAGTTTTAAGCACGGTTCGTCGGCGTATGCCACATTTAGCGCACTTTCGCGAGCACCACCGCGCTGGAAATGAGTGTGGGCTGGCAGAAGGAGTTTGAGATGGCGAAGGGTTTCTCGGCCCTTTCTTTGCCGGAGCTTATTGGTAATTGGTCGGCTCAAAAGTTTTTGCTGGCGCAGGCGTAATTACTTGAGTTTCGGCACATCGTTAGCGCGCGGCGTTAAATTACAGCCGTTCCACACCCCAAGGGTCTGTCTTTAATTAAAACCATTCACCGCAGATGCGCCTGAGGGAATTGACTGCTTGTTAAAAGACGCTTCAGCTTGTGCCTCCGGTCTGTTCACTTTACACTTCGTCTACGCGAAATAGAAGTCCACATGTTTTATTCGATGCATAAATCTGTCTTCAATGTATGTGCATGGTGGGGAAGGGAGGTTTCTTCGTCGGCTAGTGTGACACTGGGATTGCAGCTATTTCTGTTCGCGAATCCTACAATTAAGCGCTGTTCTCAACTGCGCCTCTATAGGTAAAAGTTAGTCGCGACACTGGTGTTTGAGTTAAAGCGTTGACTAGAAACTTAGGAACGCGATATACTGTTTAGCTGTTGAAAGAACTATGAGAATACCTTGCGGGGCCACTCATGCAGGGAACCAGAATTTCAACATATCTTACTATCCAGCAAGGGAACATTTGGTCTTTCTATGAAATTTATCGACGAAATTATGTTTATTTATTTATTTAGTCTCTAGCCCGAAGCATTACAGAGAAAGTGGTTAAGTTACGCTAACCAACAACCACAACAATGTAAATTAAAATAAATAAATAATAAATGAAAAGTTTAATGATGTGCTGTTAAACATATAGATTAGAAATAGCTGACAACAAACCGTTGATGCCGTTGATCGTGGAAATGGAGTTATCTACTAAAAATGCGAAGGTATGGCTCCTTTTTTATATGAGTGCTTTAATTCTTAGAAACAGAGCCAAACTTTCAAGAGCTTCATTTGCGTTAACACAAAACTGGCTTGGTGTCATGTCTATCTGTAAGCTGTAGAACCAGGCCTGGTTATTAACCAGAAATACCTTGCAAAAGAAACCTAATAATGTTCGAAAAGAATAAAGCAAAACTCTCAGTTCTTTCTTGAGATCAGTTTTCTTCAGTACCAAAAACTTAGACTTGAATATGGCCTTTCTGCGGAGCTCTAACCGCGTCTGTTGGAAGTCGGCAAGCCCTCTACAAAGAACTGCGATACCCTGAGCGACGGGCAAAAAGGAACCTAACAAAAAATTACTTGAAGTTAACGCAGGTATAACATGTGTGGAGCACTAGTCAACTCTATTCTGTGAGGATTCAAAGAAGTGAAGTTGATGTGGACGATGACTCTCCCACACAAATAGTTTGCCAAAAAACTAGGCCTTAATCAACGCCGTAATTAGCCCCGTTACGTTTCGTACGTCCTAAAGGAACGAACTCTTCACACCGTACAATACCGACGTAATGACTAGTGAGTTGTGAGGTCTAGCTCTACACACAAGTTATTTATCTAAGCGAGTTACAGGACTCGAATACATTGACTAGACATTACGAGAGAGAAGACTCCCGCTGATCAAACTTTCGAAACCAAGGGACGTAGACTCTTTCACCAATGCTGCCTGAGCTGGAGTGTGCGATCAAAGAGGCGTGGGAGTTCCTTGCGAGGCTAAATATATACGCGCAGGCGAGGGGTCCCATTCATCACAACAGGTGCTGCCGACTCACAGAGAGCTATCTGTTCTATGGACGAATATCAGAGATTTGTTGAGAAGATCAGTTCGCTTTCAGGCCCCGGGGAGTTGTATATCCCCGTTAGGCCGTACAAAGACTTATACTTGAATAAAATGTTGGTGTCGACCAACAAGTGCTGCAGTAGGACAGCTGGAGTTGTTTCAGTTTATTAAGTAGCAAATATTGTGGGCGCTGAGGCATACGTATATATTTACGTAGTTACAATGCCAGCATCTATGAGCAAAATGTGAGTAACATACGACTAATTGAATCAAAAGCATCGTCGTGCAATGCCAACTAAAAATCTTGCTGTAGTAAGCTCTATTTTTTCTGATGGTACTTCTTACATACTTTAACTTTACAAAACGAAACGCAAGATACTATCGAAATCACACTTGTCTAGAGGGGTCAATCTTGCGATATCGCCGCAATATTTAAAAGAAAGTACAGGCTGACACCGCAATGAGACCACGCAGGGTCACGTCAGATGCTAGGCCATTGCGCTATAGGGCAAAAATATGCACAACCCAGCAGTTACGACCAGGTAGCAGCTGCGGACGCTTGAACAATTCTCAGCTGGTCACTCGACCACTCTAGACAAGTGTGATTCCGACTGTAGATCTGGACTGGCTGTCAAATATCTTGAGAATGAATCCATCACTCGTGTGCGTTATGCGAGAGTGAATGTGTTAAATACGATTAACGAAAATCAGAAAATAAAATCAATGAACTTGAAGAGAAATGAAATCAGAGTGACGAAAAAAGAGGCAAAGGGCGAAACCATCAGCGAGTGAATTACCTTTATTTCGAATGAACCAAAGGTGACCATTGTAGATTGTAGGTGACCATCATAGGGGGCAGGGTGTTTCTTCAAGCTGCACTTGCAGCTTTTCTTCCCTGTCTCCCCCAATCTGTTGGAAATAAATAAAGATAAATAAATAAATAAAATTTAATGCGCATTAACAAACGACAAAGCTTTCGCCCCTTGAATAGGGCGGCCACTAAACAGGAACGGCCGAATTGGTGCCACACCGTAGCATCGTGAATAAGCATGTTCAGGCAGGCAAACCTGGGCGCTCCATATTTATCCTTAATATTAGTGCTCCAGCTTATGTTGTCGCGTTAGGTGTCTTTAAACACTAAGAAGTTGTACGTAGTGTCACAGAGGACCGTGTCACTGAAGGGAAGAAATGCTTCATAGGAATCGCAGTGCAGGCCCCGAATAAGAAGCATCAGTTAAGTTAGGCGTGGAAAGAAACCTATAGGTTAATTTTTGCACTAAGTTGTACACCAGGACTGTGCACGTGTACAGTACACTTCTAATGGGATATACAAGCAACCATCCCTCGTCACTCAGGTTGGCCTTTTGAGCTGGTGTTCGCTTTTTCAAATACTTTTTGAATTCGCAAATCTGGCGCAGGACCATAATCACCGCGACTGAATTGAGTGGAATTGTCTGTTAGTGTTCCCCCAAAAAGTGCCCTTGCCTTCTAATTTGGCGCGGAGTGATGAGAAACAGAAGACACAAAATTAAAAAAAAGAATATACATATAAATCAGAGGACTTATCTTTAAGTGTGTTCATAAAATCAAAAACAAAAAAACGTAACAAATCTATCATAGAAGAAACGTCCGCAATTCACTATCACTCTTCGCATCAAAATTGCAACAGAAATCTGGGACTCAGCTTACAAATTTTGTCGTCTTCAAGCTGATGATTTCGTGAAAACAGTTTTTGTGCAAAGTAAAAACCAATAGCTTGAAGCCAACTCAGACAGCAAAAAATTCCCTTATCAAAATAACATCGATTCAATGTATTCTAGAATGATAACTAAAGGAACTCTCATGTACCCATAATATGAGGAACAACCTACGTACTCATTGAAGCGTAAATTTATAAATCTGCTTTGCCATTTTTTTATTTTGTCCTAAAGAACAAAGCCAATGTTATCGTGGATATACGCAAGCCGCCTAAAAAAATCCAAAGGCAACGCCTTTCTTTTATCTTGCCGCCTAAGCCGGCGAGGGAAAGCAGGCTGGCATGTTTCGCTCTCTGCACTTCCCTACTGGTGAAGCGAATTCATGTGGAGGCGTTGGTGAGGTTACTGCGGAAGAAAGCACGCCAGGTATGCAGACGGGAGGGCAAGCTACAGTCTCGCCTCGTTTCAGGCTTCTCCTATAGACTATTTTGTTTTGTGGAGGCTAGCGCCTACGTTGATAATGAGGACGATGATGATTTATTGCCACCCCCTTCTAAACTGGGTGGTTAGAAATAGGCACCTACCCTGCTTGAGCTATTCAGGTAATTAATCTATACGTTTATATCGGTCTAGCATTGTGAATCCCTTTATTGTTTCCTCTCTTCTTGAAAGCTCCTCTGCCTACCGTGTACAAACTTACTAATCTTAAACAGACGATTCCGCGAAAACTCTTTCCGGAAAATAAAGAAACAATAGATTAAAGCAAAATGGAGGATTCAAATGTGCATTCAAATATAACGGATTCGGTCCTACCAATCTGTTACCCGCTTTTTCCCCACTAATACTCTAAACGTCTCTTGCTTGCCTCGACTAGAGAGTGCTTAATGCTTCAATAAGCTTTGAATCCCAGCGATTCTGGAAGGTGGATGTGCTGAGTTCTATCGAGATGGCACGATCACAGCGCCATCTATAGTTTGGCAGGTTATGACACCCTGCTCGCACGTCTGATCACGCTGGAGGCTGCATGCCGTAGGTGTTGTCGAGAGGTTGTAAGTTTTCGCGTTTTCTAAGCAAGCTATTGGAATTGGGAAAGTTTGGGTGCTGTCGATAAGCTGCGAACTTCGAAATAGCCGCAATATTTATCCATGGTGAAGCACGAAGCCCTGCCGCAGCTCTGGCCATGAAGAAAATAGGAGGTGAGACAAATCTGAGCGTGGTAAATAGCGCATGTGTCTGTAATCAAGGTTTTCTGTTTGTATCACGGGCTTTTAGCTCTGACAAGGCACCAGTACGGCAACAGTAGTTGCAGGTCTCTTCGATAAGGTGGCACTTTATAACCAATGCGGAAGAGTGCCCTCAGGTTTGCCGTAACCACGTACTTCGCAATTCAGCCAATTAGTAAAACTCTGAGCAATGAAGTTTTTGTACCTTTCGTGCTCCAGAAAATTTCTGAATACGACTTTCTCCGCTTCTAGACCGGGAGCTCGAGCATCATGCTTAAAAAAATGCATCTCCGCTAACGTGAAACCTGGGGAGGTGCGAAGCATGCAGTGAAGGACCGCTAATCGGCTCATACTCCCTTAAGCAATGGCTCATAACCCCGTAAACACGGCCTCCCCATTACGACGACAGAAGAGAAGCGAAATTCTACGCTGGAAGGATGAGCGGCAACGTAGCCAGCTGTGGAAGACAACGACGACGATGACGAACGCGGGAGCAGTGACACGAGCGCGTGCCGAGCGCGAGCACGAACCGCTTGCTTCAACGCAGCCAGCTGCGGACAATGACGAATATGGGAGGAGACGCCGACATCCCGGGCGCATAAGGTGCTTCGTACCTAAAAAACGAGAAAGAGCACGGTTTTATTGTCTTTAAACTTTGGGCAACAGCTCAAACAGCTCAAACAAGATGTACCAACTCGCCCAAAAAGAAGTATTGATGAAGTTTACTTTCTTTCCCGGCACGGCACTCCTTTTTCGCAATACGTCACCGGACAACCTTTACCTCAAAGTTGGTTTCCAAGCGCGATAATGTAAGAACACATTTGAACAGCTTAACATGTATGTGCGTCGACAGTCATTTATTTGCTTCATTTGCAGTGGGTGCCCGACTCGAATACGCAACTTTCGCTTATAACGCAGTAGATCATGGGTACCAAGTTTGTCGCCGTGCGCTTACCAGAAACGCAATGTTATTAACAAACACGCAAAGAAGTGCATGACATCAAATCCTTTCTGTTTTCTCAAGCAATACGATTTCCATGCTTGTCTTCATTCACTACAAAGCAGTGCAGCTAGGGCAGCTTGCATCAGAGTCACTGGGGATGATGATGCACTTCACATTCTTCAGCTGCTACAATCTTTCGCTACCGAAAGTTATCTTTGCAGCTAAAAACAACAAAGTGGTATCGCATTGACCATGAACACTTTGTAATCGCTGCAATTAAACATTCAGCACGTTAGCATCACAGTAATTTCAATGACAGCACTACCACTCCAAGACGTCGCTGGGAAAAATGGTGGTCCTCAACACCAGCATCGCGGTGCCCAAATTTTGTCGAGTTCGAAGCTTCGCATTTAAAGAAAATAGTACTCTTAAGGGTGTCTTCCTGTGTCTGTAACTCACTTCCTGACACAGATGTAGAAGGCTGTTTCAGCGCACTAACCAACAAATATGGAAGTGCGAATTTGCATTATTGCACCCTTTCTCCCAAAGCGGGTTTTGGGAGATTCGATGCTACGTTTTCTTTTTATGGCGTCATGCGTTATTTTGTTGCTACCTCGGGCTTTGGGATGTCCACCGAAGTTAACCCCAAACACCTTCCGAGATCTTTATAAAAAATGACATTATAAAAAAAGCCACTTCACACCTCCGCATCGATTCGAACTTTGGTAGTACAGATTGCCAGATGATTGCCAATTTGATTGATTTGATTACAGACTGAAAGCTGCCATGTTGGTATGTGTGCTGGCTGTAGCTGCGCTTGGCTGCACGACAAGAGCCGTTTACTGCACTGCAGAATTGCTGCTTTTAGATTATTTTTTAGAACTTTTAATTAGCGTTTGCATGTAAGCGTGTTGTGTTGTGACATGCAATAAATATGCTCTGAAATGCTACCTCTAGCGAAATTATTTTGCAGAAGGGTTCGCTTGGCAGCGCATACACTCTACCATTAAAATAGACACAAAAAACTATTGTGTAGTTGCTTAGCACTGTACAAAAGAAATGGATTGCTAGAAAACTAAGGTGTGTTTCGCACAACACCACAAATCTTCTTTTTTTAGCACAGCTATATTTTGACGTATTTATTTCAGCCGCACAATACGGTGCGTTGGAGAAATGTCTCCGTGCGTTGTAGGGAGTGTTAACTTGTTAATCACCTCTTTTGCAGCTTTCAACAAAACGGACGCACGAATGGGAACACGCGACCGCACTGTGTTTCATGTTTCGTGCATACGTGTTTTCGAGCACTGCGGACGCGATTTATCATTATTTAGTCTTGCCAACATCTGCACTTCTAAGAAGTGAGTGCAGCGGAACCCTAACTTCGCACTGAACAGGATAGCGCAAATCGCTCTTTGCGGCGATGATGGCTATGAGATGGCGCCAGAGTAGTGCGTGTCGTATATTCACCGATGACGCCGCCGATACCAGATAGGGAAGCAAAGCGCTCCACGATCAAAGGTCTGGGTGCGGTGGTTGCTGTGAATCGCGCACACGCGTCAACCATGCTTTGTCTCTCACGGTCTCCCGATTAGCGAGGCAGTCGCGACACTTCGTTCCATTTGCAACGTCCGCGCCAGCCAGTATATCGCGAAATGAAAACACGTCTAGAGCTGCGATCTAATTTCGCATTAAGGAATATCGCTATCCTCGGTGATCTTTTTTTACAAGCAACTTGTCAGTGCATAATTTAAGAAAGTTTTAACTCCGGCGTGTGCAAGCATTCTTCTCACTTCAAATCATCGTCTCCTTGCCCGTCAATATACATAAATGGATAGAGAGGTACAAAAAGTATTCTGAATACTATTGTTCAACAAACGTTTAAGACTATCAATAGTCCGATAATGCAAACTAAATCTGCCGTTGAACGAGTGAAATAAGATGAAAAAATTTCTCTCTTATAAAGCTACTAACACCATAGCGAAGCTCCTCCTTTGTAGTAACAGCAACGTTTGACAGAATTGATGCCAGGCGAGTTTTAGGGAACCTAAAAATTGGCCACATTGATCGCGTAGAAACAAAAATCTTCCTACAACTTGCCTCAGATATACCAAGGTGGGGCAGAGCGAGTCCTGTCCTCTTCAGTCGAATGAATAAGTTATTTCGGCTGGTTCGTTCATACTGGAACTGTCATACGTAAGCTGCCAGAAGCCCATGAATCTTCTGAATATCGAGCCTAGGGCACAAGAGCACATGCAAATTTACCACAAACGTGAAACTAAGAAGACGTCGCATATTGCGCGTGCGAAGACGGAGAATCCGGCCCGTTCCATCTCTGACTCTCCGCAGATAGCTTTTGTGCGTTTCAACGCCGTAGGTTATCAGTGTTACGATATTTATCAAGTGGGACACCAAGGTTTTGTCAGGCTTGCTTCACTATTGCGCTCTTTTATAAACTGCTAGATACGTTGTCGAAAGTCCGTGCCACGGTCCTGCATAATTTTCGATGTTTACTATACAACCAGCAACATCGCAAAACTTTCGCCCAACGTTCATGGCATGACTGATGATCTCGTCAACACGACGATAAATTCCGACGTTAAATGGCGAATGCTAAAATGTTAACCAAACATGCTCCGAACTGAAACTTTTCCAATTCACCGAAATACGCCGATGGCCACTATCCACGTGGAGTCGGGGGCGCCAAGCTCGGCAAAAATTAAACACTCTACACTGCAACCAGGCGCAACAGCATACACCGATGTTATCGTCGCCACAGCAACCGTCGCCAATTTTTGGGAGAGGCACTGCCATGGGCTCGCGCTCCTGCAGGGTCGTTTTTTCCAGTTCCTCGCGAGGAATGCCGCGTGTTTTTGCTGACGTGGACCGGCACATCCAGTGAAAAGTAAGAGAGGAGCAATCAACGCGTTAGCGACGTCGCCGTGTGGCGGATGGTGCCAATTACATGGGCTAAGTAGTATAACTTTAGTATATATGAATCAGCTTTTCGGCAACCTGGTGCCGCTGAGTTTGACGCGGGTGTGCGCGGGCGTTACGCGGGAGTGTAACTTGTCCTGAGGTATATTTAGGACGACGAATGTGGCGACGGCGATGTAGAATGGCAGCAGAACGACAGTGAAAACAACTGTACTTTACCGATTGATCTTAAAGGCACCCGTCATTGTGGGGAAAAACTATGAGAATCTCCCGATAACGAAGAACAGTGCTTAGAACATGGCTGGATCACCCACCGATTACGTTTGGCGATTACATTGCCTCCGTCTGCACGCAAGGTAATACACAGACGTGACTGATCTTGCTCACGAATTATGAACCTTCATTCAATCAACAATTAACATTTGTGTAGAAGCCAGTAATTTTTTCGTGCTGTCATGCACCACCGACCAAAACAACCACTGGCGCTGGGAATAATTCTGGATTTGGTCTACAATGTCTTTTTGACGCTCGAAAAGACAGTTCGGCGCGAAAATTGTGAACTCGGGCAGGATTTCGTGGCAACGCCCATACACCTGGAGTCACATAACGTAATAAGCCCGAGCCGACCACAAAGTTTCAAGGGCTTTTCGATAGCAAGCAGGCACGTTGCGTCATCTCGCAGCGGCCCCGGAATCTACGGAGCGCATGGATTTCAATTCCGAAACTTGATAGGTATAAATTACCATAATGAATGAATGAATGAATGAACTTTTATTTCCCTTTTTAAGAAAGGGGAGGGGCCGGAGGGAGAGACGGAGGCCTGTGTGCTCCAGTCTTAGCACCTTCTGCTGCCAGACGTCCACCTACCAGTCGTGGTAGGCCACCGCTACCTCCTCAGCCAACCTCAGGACTCGGTCCTGCAGGGTGGGATCGGAGCTGTGCAGGGCAGTCTCCCACAGCTCCTAAGTATTAATTAATGGTTTGAGGTTGCGGGGGGGATATTTGATGGGGCATTTCCACATGATTTGGAAGAGATCTGCTGTCTGGACAGGGCAGAAGCGACAATTGGGTGTCGGGTATGCGTCGGGAAAGAATAAGTGCAAAGTGCATGGGGTAAGAAAAGTGCGAGTTTGTAGTTGGCGCCACAATACTTCTCTCTGGCGCATGCTCGACACAGAGAGAGGTGAATACGTTAGGCATTGGTGTTTGTAATGTGTGCAAATTTCATGGAATGTGATGAGTCCGTCTTTATTGGTCTGTTAGGAGTCATTGGGCTTTAGGGTAAGGCCCACATTTCCGTCCACTTGGTCCGTGAATCCTCAAGCAGCGGCATGAGCCATTTCGTTGCCTGGTAGTCCTTGATGTGCTGGAGTCCAGATGAGAGCGATGTAGTTTTTTGGTGGGTGAGCGACAAGTAGAGAGTGCGCGTGATTTCCAATGTAGCCGCTACTGAAGGTCCGGATAGCAGTCTTCGAGTCACTGATGATGACATCGCAATCAGGTAGCCCCGATGCGAGTGCAATGACGGCATCTTCTGCGTCGGCCGCTGAGGTGGTCTTGACTGATGCTGAATGAACAGTGTTGCCCTGCTTGTCTACGACTGCTAAAGCACAACGATGTTTAGTGTTATAGGCTGCGGCGTCCACATAGTCGACTCCTTCCACCTGTCCATAGCTGCGTTGTAGCGCCTTGGCTCGAAGTTTCCGGCGTTCGACGTGAAATTCGGGGTGCATGTTTCTGGGAAGGGGTTGGATGTGGTATTGGCCGTGTATGTTCGGAGGAAGTTGATGTCGCTTGTTCTCGTTGAGGGGTGGAGCGTAGTGAAGTTGTCTCAGGATCTCACGCCCAGCTTCAGTGGTGAGAGTCTGCGACATTGCGATGATAGATGTGCTTCGGTTAACTCTTCAAGGGCCACAAAGGGTGTGGCTGTGGCCATCACCCTTTGTGTGGATGCTCTAATCGGAACACCAAGAGCGACTTTGTGTGTCTTGCGGATCAAGCAGTTTAGAGTATCCGCTTCCTTCATAGAGAGTGTGAGATATGGTAGCGCGAAGGTGATTTTGCTTAGGACAAAAGCTTGGATGAGCTGAATCAGTTCCTTCTCTCGAAGCCCTCCGTGTTTATTGGAGATACTTCCTATGAGGCGTAGCATGATATCTACTGTTGTTTGTAGTGCTTGCAAGGTATGCTGATTTGCTCGGTTGCCTTGAAGGTGAAGTCCTAACACCCTAATCCTGTCTTCCTGCAGGGTATGGAGTGCCCTTCAACCGTGAGTTCGATATTCGGGGGCAATGTCCTGAAGCGTCTCGTGCGGGGCAGAAGGAGAAGCTATGATTTTGTGGGGGAGCACCTAAGATTCAAGTCGTGACCTACTTGTTCGATCTGGTCAATGGCTGCTTGGAGGGTGTCTTGGATGTGCCCGTTCGAACCTCCGGTCATCCACAGCGTAATATCGTCCGCGTACAGTGAGAATCGGAGGTCGGGAATCTTGTTGAGGGTGAAAGCTAAAGGTCGCATAGCCAAATTGAACAGGAGAGGGGAGAGTACTGCCCCTTGGGGCGTACCAGTGCTTCCTAAACGTATTTGACCTGATTGTTCGCTGCCTAATTGGAGCGTTGCAGTGCGCTTCGTGAGGAAGCTGCATATATTGCGGTAGATTCACTCTCCACAGTTTATACTGTTATGTTCGCATAGAAATGCCAAGTGGGACACATTATTGAAGGCTCCCTTGAGGTCGAGGCCGAGCAACGATTTTGTGTCACGTGCGTTGCTCGGTTCAATAATGTCTTGTTTGAGCCTTAGCATGACATCCTGGCAAGAAAGGACTTGCGAAATCCAGTAATTTCCGGGGGGAACAAGCGATTATCTTCGATGTATTTGGAGAGGCGTAGGTGGATTATGTGCGCCAAGATCTTCCCTATGCATGAGGCGAGAGAGATGGGACGGAAGTTATCAATGTGAATTGGCTTAGTCAGCTTGGGAATGAAGATCACCTTGGCTGATTTCAATTGTTGGGGTATCTCTCCCTCTTCGAGACAGTGGTTATAATACTCGGTGAGTTTGCGTATGGATTGCTCATCGAGGTTGCGAAGCGTCTTATTTGTCACAGAGTCTGGACCTGGTGCCGTGGTGGTTCGCACTTGGTTGAGGGCATGTCGAACCTCCGCTTCTGTGATGGGGCTGGAAAGTTCCTCATTGGGTTCACCTTTAAAGTCGGGCATGGGGATTCGCGTAGGAGGGGGCATATGTTCGGAAGCCAAGTTACTGAACATTGTCGGCTGGTCCTCTGCATGTTCATGTAGCAGTTTATTGATCTGGTGGTTATTATGCGTCCTAGACGTGGTGGGGTCGAGCAGGTGCCGGAGCAATTGCCAGGTCTTTTTAGTGCTAAGATGACCATGCGCTCCTTCGCAAACCTGAGTCCATTGCTGTGCCGCCAATTTGATAGTTCAATCTAAGAGTCCAATTTGGCGATTCTGATTCTCATAAACTTTTGACGCGAAAGGTGCACTGACATTTTCAAAGGCATGCTTCCAATTTTTAATTCTCGAACTTAATGAGATTAATGTTCTTATAAACTTGGGCCAACGTGCGCGCACTTGAACCCGCGTGTACAAGCCGTTCCATAAATGGAAGAGCGCGCTCGCAATCTTCCACACACACGAAAATATTAAATATCACCGTGACTGTAAGCTGGCATCTGATAATTTTCTCCAAACATTTGAATTAAACGCGCCCAATGTGATCGATCAGCTGGACCAGGGCAGGCAAAGTAAAATAAGAGAAAACAGAAGAAAGTTAACGGCCTATTAAATTTGAGACAGTTATTTTTGCTGGCGGTAAGGTCTGGCTCTCGATGGCGATAGGGACACTGGTCCTATGGATTTAGGCAAAGCCCCTGCTGAAAATACTAGTATTTCCAGAGCGCTTCTTGTTATGAGAGCTGATTGTGGAAATATATATCTGAAGAACCATTTGGACAGTTGCCCCAGTAATGCCTCGCCTTTAAAACAGATGTACAAAAACAAATTATAGAAATTTGTGGTGAAATTATCAAAGAAAGCCTAGATGCAAAAGTAAACGCTGCAGGCTGCTTCTCCATATTTGCTGACGAAGCGACGGATATTGCTGGAATCGAACAGCTTACTGTTTGTGCAAGGTACCTAAACAAGGATGTCAACGATATCGAAGAAGTGTCTTTAGGTTTTAGCACAGGAATAGTTTCCCTCTCTCATTGAAACTGCAGGTTATATGAACATGTGTACATACTGCTGCAGATTCTCGTCGCCCTTCCAGTGCCACTGCCAGGGCAGAGAGATTTTAACACATAAGATTACTAATAAACTACTTGCGCTCTGCAATGTCTGAGGAACGCATGGTTGTGCTGGCGCTTCTATACACCCACAGAGATGTCACCATCAACGTGTCCGAAGTTACTGAACGCTTCGCTAAACTTCTTCGCCGAGTGAAGTTTAACGTTTAGATAGCGAAGCAGCAAAATGAATGCGTGTAAAAATATCTGTTCCTTCACGTTCCTATATAAGCTCGTAATTACGAAAATGTCTGACTGTTCATTAGCTTTTCAAGCCACAGAAATATTCCCCGTTTATTGTAACAGTTAGCATCACGGTCGAAATTATCATGCAAATACAAAAATTACGAGGACATCAATGACCAATTTTGACCGACCTTGTTCATTGAAAGCCCGGCCCACGCAGCGTTTCCCAAAAACGCACTCGGATGTTGGGTAAATCAACTTGTCGCATCATCCGTGGCTATCGTTTGTCCTTTTCTTCCCTTTTTAGCTACATGCTTTTACTTGTTTTTTGAAACGAAGCAATATCCTTCTTTAATTTTGGGTGCAGAATAATTGTTGCTGCTGTGCAGGCAGGTAAAATACACATTTTCGTATTGATTTCTGCATTCTTTTTCTATTATTCTAGCCACATGGTGCTGTCGCGACCGCAGCATTGTCCAATGCATATCATGATTTCTGCGATCATAGTTTTGTTCTTGCCTGGATCATCTGTATTTATACAGGTATGCGTGTAGTTTACTATCTGTGACTGCGCAACATGTTTATTTTGTCTTGTTTGACGCATTATATACAGTGACGTTTCCTTACATACGTAGATTTATTGCAGACTTATACGTATATTAAGGCATCTTGTGTCGGAAGTTTTGTGTATACAAGCAGTGAACTAGGTTTCACGCGACACTTTCTTGCCATTTATCTTCGCATTTGTATATTCCATTCTATCTTCGCATTTCTAATGTATATTTTGCGGAACTTCTGCTTTTTATATGTACTCACTGTTGCAACTATAATTTCGGTGCAATTACTCACAATATACGACCGGTAAAAGCTGCTCCTGCAACGAAGGACAGCGTCATTGAGGTATTTCCCTAGCCGTTCCTCATGTACAAAAATGTAAACAAGGTTGTTGAATGCAAAGAGTCATCAAAATATTTGTCCTCAACTTGTTCATTTTATGGCCTTTACGTTTTTCATATCAGTTGCATGCACGGCTTTCCTGGTTTCGAACTGATATAGTTCTAAAGTTCGCGTGATATTTTAGTACTTATTAAACAGACAAAAAAGAACGCGGAAGCCGTGATATCAGTTATTTCTGCCACAATGTTTCGGACATACGAATACATTCTTTTATGAAAAAATACATATTTTACTTGTCTTGACAGTGCGTAGCGTTCAATAATTCGTTTGCAGCATCTAATATACATTGGCATTGGCAATGCAGTTATTATTCATGTATTTGATCCCTCGAACATTATAAATGAAGGAGGCCGCGCTGCAACTTGAGCCCCCCCCCCCCGCACAAATTTCCGGCTACGCCACTGGCATGCCTCACCATTCTATCATTATTGTTGCTCATACCTTGTCTTGCATTCTTGGCAAAGCTATTCCTCGGAATTTGGGAATGACAATCCACCAACAAATTTCATGAAACAAAACATCGACAGCGCATGCCTTTTATGTTAAATTTTCTCAGACTGCAATATTAAAAAAGTACAAAACAAAATCGGCAACCTGAAAATTATGCATTTGTTTGCGCGGTTGTGCACTATATCCGGGATCGCCCTACGGAAGAGGCCGCGTTTCTATCAGAAAGCTAGCCTTCGTGCATAGCGTTCGCCGCCAGTGTTTCCCGGTAACCATTATGGTTGCTTAAGCTGCAGTTGTCGGGAAGCGTGACAAGCACTCAGGGATTTGAATGCTATCGCGTTCCACTCTTAAAAGCGAAGCTTAAGCGTCCTCCCAATTTTGGAAGTTTCGATGAATAGCCCCTTTCTCAAGAAGTGTTACACACCCTACACACATACATCATACATAAACCATACAGAACAGCAGTCGTTTAAATACAGCACAAGCTCAAAAGAAGCATACGACCCACGTAATTTATGATAAGGTGCTCCTGATAACAATACGAAGCACGTAGCGTTCCCTGCATAAGTTTCCAGGTAAAGATTACTATTGCGCAAGCTGCCCCCCGCGACAGCAGCTTGAGATATGTTGAGTGACGTCACTAGCCTTTCGTATATAAAAGAACCAGCCTAACAACTGATTTCGTTGGTGTTTCAGCACCGCTATGGGTAGGCAGCGCATAGTTAGGACTACTGAGGAGCAGCGTGAATACGAAGAGCGGCAAAGGGAAACAGAAACGGCCCAACGACCACCGGTGGTGTGCTGTCAAAATTACCATTACTACCTTTACTATAAATTACCGTTATTACCATTACTCTAATGAAAGAAAGCATTGCATTTACCACTCAGCAGTTGAAATTGGTGGTTATCGAAAGCTTCGCGGGAACGGGCTGGTTAGTAATTTGTGTTGAAAAACCGGCATTTTTGTCTTGACAAACCTGCATCCATGCATATGCATTTCTGTCAGCGTGTTTGTACTTGTATATGCATAGTGCGCACAAAAACATCGAGCAGCATGATGGCACACTTCCGCCCCCCCCCCCCAAAAAAAACACAACTAATGAACACAAAATAACCCTATTTTCTTCAGTAACTAAAACTTGAAATGCTGTCTGCGCTGCAGCAGTGTTTCCTATATAGACATCCCTTCCGCTACATTCTTTAAAACCTAAAGAACTACAGTATTTACTCGAAAATACATCAATCACGAACATAAGTCGACCCCTATATATTGTGCTCTCCGAGAAATAAAAAAAATATTCGAATTTAAGTCGACCAATATCTTTTGAGAAACCGAGACATTGGAACACCTTTATTTACAATAAGCTCGGCTCGGCTACTGGCCAGTCCCTGCCACAAGCTGCATCCTCGTCAGAACTATCAGGAAAGTTGTCTTCTACATGAAGCCTCAGTTCTTTCTCGAGAGTGTCATAGCTCCTGGTTACTGGGCCACGAAAAGCACGACCACGCCCATTGCACGGAGAAGGTTGGTGCCGCTGCTTCCTCCAACCCCTAATCAGCTTTTCATTCACGAACAACTCGCACTGAGCGGTGCAGTTGTTGGAGTTCTCAGCAAAAAGTACGACTTGACACTTTTAGTCGGCGATGTAGCTCTGCCGACGTGACATTGTCGCACAGCCGCGCAACAGCCAATGCGAACCCTCACGTATAGAAATGATCCTAAAATTGCGGCGCAGAGGCAAACACAACCAAACAAGCAATAAACAAGCGTGTTTAATGAATCAGAAGCATTGTTGTGACTTATTCATTGCTACTTTGACCTCTCTGCTTTTCAAATAAATTCTCTCTCTCTACTGCTTTTGTTGGATTTTAAGTGCCGCAGATTTCCTATTTTCATTATTTGTTTTGTGCGACTGCGGCGTCGATGTATGGTATCGGCATGCATGCCAGGGCGTTTTAGTTTTCGGCCTTGGCCCGAGCGGCTCCGGCGACCGCCCTGTTCCACAGTGGAACTCCATTAGCTCGGTACTTTTGCTAGCTTTGATCACGAATGTAAGTCGAAATTCTTTGGTCACGAATGTAGGTCGATAGCTAATTATGAACCACATTTCCTGAAACAAAAAAGGTCGACCTATGTTCTAATAAACACGGTACACTGGCTTTGAGAATAACTTTCTACCTAATTAAAGGAATGCTATATATAACTGAGCAAAGTGGACTATTGGCTTCGATTGCACCGCACGAAAAAGCGCATCACAAAGCGGGGAAAAAATTTCAGCTTACTTTATGCAGATTTATACGCACAAAGGTTTCGTGTGGGGCTTCTTTCAAGTTCAAATGGAAAGTACCTGGCTTCCGCCTATTTATCAGATTAAGAATGGCAAACTCTGTGGCGGAAACTTCACTGTTTCATCAAAAGAAAAGATGAGCTGCATAGATACGTCGTCGGAAAGTTTCCAAGTTTCATTAGCTTATTTTGCTGACACTCATACCGAATGAGATTTTAGAAATTATGGCGTTGGAACACTCAAACTGACTTGCATTCTACGCCATTGCTCGGAGTATATGCACGTCTGGTTGAAGACACTTCTCAGACGAAACAGAAACTGGCTTAGCTAATGAAAATACGTATTCATGAATCCAGGCAATCCCAGAGAAATAACTAACAAGAACGCGTCTCAAGCGTTTCACTTCTGCGCCTTATACTTTTCACAAAATGATTAGGCCGGGATGAGTACATTTGGGAATATTGAAACAAGGCACTTTCTCTATTTAAAAGAAGCCACGTTGTCTTAGAGTCCGAAACACTGCTGCGAAGACAACTTATGAGGAGTGGGTCTTGAACCCCACATTTAATTAGCAACAAGGAAACGATAGCTCACTACTCAAAAAGCAAGAGACAGAGTCGTAACAAAAACTCTTGTTGACCGAGAAACTCTCCTTTTCTTCATATTTTAGATGATTGCTGGGAAAAAAGCTTTGATGCGATTGGTTTTACAGAAATGGTTCTTATAGGATAACTCCCCAGGTTGCTTTAATTCTTTCCGATACCATCATTGGAATCTCAAAATAGTTTGCAAGAAACATACAAAGAAAGAAAAGATTTCATTGTGCTGCGAGGGTTCTAACTTACGAGCAACGAATTGGCAGTCTAAGACTGTACCTTTCAGACACTCAGGCTATGCTACAGCACTTGAAAATAACTGATTTTGCAGTGTGCGATCGGAGCAGCAGCTGCCACGATTAGATAACGCCCAATCAACATCAATGTAGTCGATATATAGACCTGGGGTACGCTCCTTCGTGTTTTAGCAAGGAGTCTTCCAAGCTGCACAGGTGGTCACTGAATTAGGTTTTGTTCTTCTGCATCTTGTGAAAAATCATTGAGGTCGTCTGCTTCGTCCTCATTAGTATTATTCTAGCACTGGGCTTCTCATGTTTATTTGCCGACTTGAAAGCACTGACCTCGTTCTCTTTTCTACAAAGATGGCGTGAGGTCTAATGATGGGGTAGCCCAAATACATCATTCAGAAAAGCCGAATGAATCTAGCAGTTTGAAGCTCAGGAGTTGTTTGAGCAAAGACGCAAAGACATGACGCAAAGTCGCAATAGGTTAGAGGAGAAAGAAAATCTGAATCTTTCTACCTCACCACAGGGGGGCGTGACTTCCATGAACGAATACGACCCACATTTTCACTTTTCGAAAGGAGATTGCTTGCTCGCACCTGCGTCTGTTAACTCTAAAGAAAAAAACACGAGAAATTGTCGAAAGCTTACGGCACTTCACATTTTGGCAGATATCTTTTCCCTACTTCATGATACGGGTGATACTGTAATTTTTTCGTGCCGAGGTGAATTTTTCGCTTCCCCACCTAGTTTGGCTCAATCCGCATTTGTTGTGGTCTAAAATCAAGTCTACGAAAAATGTTATATGTCGTATGGTTTATTTTTTGCTCGCACTTTCGAAAATTGCATGCTGCATTTAAGAGGAATACTGTTCATATTAACTGCGGGCTTCTCGTGACGTTAGATAATGTAGAATGGGTACTTTCTCTCTCTCCCACAGCCAAGTTGCGTAATTGTTTGCCACGTCAATTGCTATTCGGACCAACGCGGCCAACGCCTCAGCAGTCGCAGGCTGTTATTATAGCTCCTAACTACAACTTCACGATGAAACAAGAGAAATTTTCCGTGAATTCACTGTTATTCTTTAGTTAGGCTCAAAGTAAACCACACTGCATATGAGAAGAGGTTGATGCGAAAAGCAGGCAGAAAAAACCAATGAAGCACCATGAAGGTGACATTTGATATTGCAATGGATCCAGCATCATACTTTTGTCATAATTTGAACCTGAGTTGTTACATATCAACTAATCACTAAATTTGCAATTTCAACAACGACAATAGGAACGAGAGCAAAAACATCTCTGAATAAGAAAAAAAATAGAAAATTGTGGAGACATTTATAAGGCAGTGATGCAAGAAAAAAAAAAGCAGACAGACGTACTTAGCCCGAGCGCTCTAGAGGGGTTCGAAACTACGGGTATAGGTTGAAAAGAATACCTTTCAGGCTACCTTTGATAGTGCAGCGTCAATAGTGAACATAGACACTTCGACAATCACTCTACTAGTTACCATTACCTTTTTACTATCATTTAACTGTATAAGTCAATCAAAGTAGGACAGTGACACAAGACGCTTATGTTAACGCTCAACGTTAGGCTTCATCACTGATCAGTACTAAAAGAGAACGAAATACCAGGAGAAACAGGAACAAAACGACAAATTTGTTATATATTGAAAAAAGTTGCAGTTTCACCTGAAAGGCGAAGCATCAATTGCGATAGCAAATTTGTAGAGAGCTATACGGAGTAATGATATTAGCTTTATCAGCTGTATAAACTTGTACATGCAGCAGCACCGGCAACACGCAGAACTGCTGTCGACGCCGTCGGCGTTTTGTCCGTGTTCGCTCAAAATGCGTGCGGCGTTGCTGACTGGTGCCGGAGCCTCTGATATAAATAGGCACTTGGTGCCGCAGCTAAACGTTGCCTTCCTTCCCTCCCCCCCCTCCCCCACGGCCTCTCGCGCGTCGGAAGAAGACGCGTTTGCTCTACATATATGGTGATTGTAAAGGAGGAAAGAGACGCCTACTTCTGCAGCCCTTAAGCGAGCACGGCGCAGAACGCGCGTTTGTTCTCCGCCGTGCGTTCACTCCCCGTGAAAGTGCGTGCCCCTCGCGCCCTTTCACTCGCACATACAGCGTTCGGCGCGCGGCGACGATTTCATCTCCATTGACGTCATACGGAACCTCACGGCGACGGCGACGGCGACGCCGACGGCAGAAATCTGCTTTTGAGTGTCCATATAATTGCTATCGCAATAAAAGATACAAATCAATATGCGAAACGGTGCAGATACATTGCATAATCCAAAGTAGTTAATAACTCGCGCGTAGGCCGCTAGCAAATGAGAAAAGAAATAGTTATTGCTTATCAACAGAGAGGCGGATTGAGCAGAAAGGAAAAAGCAGATAGCCAATACCAGGAATTAGGGACATTTCGTACAGTTTCCTTTTTTCGCCACCACGTGGCGTATCGACCTTAAAGAATTCGAAATTCCCGCTATGACGTATGCTATGACGCACAACTAAAGAAAGCGCAATAAAAAGAAACACACCCTGAAGCTGTGGCTTCACCTCGGTGCTTGGAAACGAGCGCGCTTGTGTATCAGCGTTATCTCGAAGACGGCCAGCTACTTGCTCTACTGACAATGAATCGACGGTTTTGCTAGACACTTCGCCAGAAAGCTCGTCCGCATTCTGGAGAGATGTCTGATCGAGATAACGGCTCCCGCGAAGCTTCCGATGAATATATACTTTTTTCCTTGAGCAGACTTTTTATTTGTACACCACTGTGGCCACGGTCTTGCGTATACGTCAGGGTTCTGTTTCATGGGTTTCCTATAAAACTGGCGTGATCCATTGTTTAAGAGGAAGCTTTAGCTCGGGCCTATCTTCGATGCCGGATTATCAAATACATGTAAAATGCAGGAATGCTTTCATGAGAAAACCGCTGAACCGATTTGAATGAAATGTGTTGCATTTAAGAGGGAAAGTTAAATTGCAGAGACTGCCGCAAATAGAATTTTCGTTTAGATAGTGTAATGTTTTCAAAGAATTGCAGGATGTTCGTAAATTTCAAAAAAAAAATAGAAGCATGAAGTTTACAAATCCGAAACTCAGTCATTAAAAACAAATATGGCATTTCTATAAACTGCACCCGTTGGAGCATCAAAAGCGAACAATTTTTTTGCTTTAACTTAAAACTTACGTGAATTTGTTATAATGTTTGGAAGGGTTTTGCAAATGCAACATTCACAACATAGTGGTATATTTCAGGATGGTGTATGATATATGATGGCTATCCGCTTTTGATGTATTATTAGGTGCAGTTTACAGAATTCTGATATTATTTTTAGCTGCTGAGCTACATAGCTCTATACTGCCAAGTTTTCTTTTTCGAAATTTGGCAATTCTTTAAAATTTGACGTAAGAAAGGTAGACCAGCCTATAATAAAATATCCCTTTCGGCAATCACTACACTTCAACTTTTTTTTTCTAAATTCAACATAACTCATCAAATTTGGTGCATTGGTTGCTCTGAGAAACCATTTTCGATTTCCCATGTATTTCGATAGGAGCCCCCAAGCTCAATGTTCCCCCTAAGTTCGAGCTTGAATAATATACTTGTTGGCAAGATACGTTTGTAAACGTGTGATCGTGGCCTAATGAGCTAGAGCACTGGCGTACTGAGCTCAACGGCAGAGGATATGTTTGCAAAGCGTCTTGGGAAGGAATAGGAGAAAGGAAAGGCAGCAGGCTGGTATGTTATTCAGAAGCGTGTCTGGTTGGCTAAAAATTACTAAATGCGTTGGTCGTCATAACACATTCCGTTCCATCAGCATAATTTCTATTTCATTCCGCTAGTATTGTGCTATTATTGTCAATCAATCGAGATTAGAACACCGGTGTCAAGGCATTGTATTCCGTCGCAATTCTTTATCGCCGTCACTTCAGAATCCTCTCATCGTCGTCATGCCGTCGTCCTTATATGCCTTCGTCGTTCTATCGACATCTTTCCTACCTCGTAATTCCATCGTCGTCACTGAATGCGCTGTCGGCCTGCGGTCCTTGTTCTACCATCGTGAGGTAACATTGGCGAGCGATGGTCATAACAAATCGGGTCAATCAGGGAGACAGTGTATGGCCGCATATAGCCGAATCACTTGAAAATGAGGAGAAACACTACGGATTCTAAACAAAGATGTCTTAGCTAACACGGTGTGTCGCTTCTTGTTCGCTAGATTGTGTAAATGCTAATCGCATTAACTTCGATAATCATCTTAACATGGGTTCTGCAGGAATTCTTTCGTCTTCGCGACACTAACGAACTCTTGTCCACATTGTTCCCAGCCTATTAACACCTCGAATTCCTAGAGGTGATCGTGCTCAGGCACTGTGACGGACGACCCGAAGTTTGATGGAGGTAGCGGTATGATTTCGACAGCGGCGCCGCCTACCGACAAGGGGAAACACATTTGGATGAGTGGGAATAGCGGCGAAAGGCAAACTTTAAGAGTTGCTAGGCATCACAGATTCGAATCAACCTGAGAAAGAGTTAGAAATATATATGCATTGCAGTCGCGCTAAAGAAATTGAAAACTATTGGATTGGTGCGAGACTCGCCGCAAAAAACATTCATTAGACTGTCTCAGGTATCCGAGCTATCCTTAACGGGAATCAATGAGATGAGTTTCGATAGAGCTCGTTACATTTTTCAAGAGCGGAAGACGTGCCTAGAGGCAGAGTCGACTGCAATATTTTGTTGCTGCACAAAAATATCTAGATTTTCGGCATGATCATTTTAACGGAAAAACAAAAATATAAATAAGTTTTCAAGAAGTACTTAGAGTACATTGATAAAATTGTAGCAAACAAATTCTGAAAAGTTAATTTGCAACTTTTTTGTGTCCTAAGGCACAGGGCAACTTACTACTGGTTTCCATTAATTTTCTTCGTTATATTTTCAAGCGAGTTGAATATTCTGCCGTAGGTTAATTCACAATTAGCCCAACTAATTAAACTGAGACTTTCAAGTGTATATTGTTCTTGGACAAATGCTTTAAGACTACGCGGATGCTGCAAAATTTCTCAACATTGGGGAGGGGAATATGAAAAACAAAATAGAAATGCAAAGCACTTTATTGCCTCGTAAATTTTTATTTTGAATGCTATTTCCACTCGTTAAGTGGCGCGACCCTCGTGTTCGCAGCCTTGTATATGTTTTTGTAGCACTAGGTGCCATGTCTGCGAATTTACGTGAATAAGCAAGCAGATCATACTTTAATCTGGCGGAGAAAAAAACAAGAAAAGCCTACGTTGTAGATGCACTGTACTGAAACACAATTAGAGAGTCTAAATTTGCATATATTTCTAAACAAGGGTGCCTAAATTGTCGATTGAAAAATTGACATCATTATAATGAAACCGAATAAAGCAATAAAGATGGCATGTTCCGCGTGAAAATATGATGAGCGTTAGCCTTGTGGGTCAACAATTTCTGTTTAATGAAAAAAAAAGCTTCTAGTGGCCGTGTATTATCGTATTTCTGAAAACCAGTAACCAGCGTATCTAAATTTACATTCGCGCCAAAATTAGTGGCTCGAGTTCTATCGCTGTAGGTACATCCGAATGACTATATGAGATTAAAAAGTGAGATTAAATGGCGGGCGGCGGCGTGTATGGTAGTGTTCACCTATTCCTTCACTATAGTATGTTGCCGCACACTTTAAAGCACGAGCATGGTGATCAACCGATGTGCTTTTTTACAACTTCATCCCTAAATGTAAGCCGGGGTTCTCCCATTCCCGGTGGTTGTTGCCAGCCTGATCCCTCCCTATTTTCCTAACTACATGTCCATTGCATGGTTTGTTTTCATACCATTAATATTCAGATAATAATCTGTGGGTGTTCGGCTAGTAATGAAATGTTTATTTATCTCACAGTTAAATTATCAAGTAACCATAAAGAAGGGATGCAGGGCAAAAACTTGCTATGATGCAGCTTGAAGACCGCCCGGCGGCCGTTGATCAGATGACAGTATCTTCACAATAATCGAGAACGCGAGCTAGCTTCGTAAAGGCAAAAGGGATAATGGGTGGAACAGAACCGGGCCGGCCAAAGAATGGTACTTTCGGGCTCGGGCCAGGCCCGGACCTGAAAAACCGGCCCGTGCAGTGCTCTACTTCAGATAATCTGATCAGCAGATTCCCATACTGTCACGTAGTAGTGACGCTGAAGTAAACAGTCGTAAAACTGTGTATGACGAAACTGATTCTTTATTGGGCGAACATGTGCCCACAAAAGCAAGCTACACTGAAAGCACAACGAAAGCGGTGAACACAGTCGGCGATCGTCGAAATCTGATCAGCGGCGAAACGCGTCGGCTTTGATACATGAGTTATCGAAGGCCCCAGAATAACCCCTGGTACCCGCATGTCTTCCAGAAAGATCTAGATAATTCGCGTCTCTCATACAATCAGATTACATGAGCGTCGGTGACAAAAGACAACGGATAGAAGCATCGATAACGTTCGAGAAACTTCCCATACATGCAGGCGCGTCCTGTGCCTAGCGATAACGTTTAACATTTTTAGCCGGTGAAAAGCGGTCACCGGTGAAAGATAAACATATATACGTGTCAATACCCTCCCCTTAAAAAGCATCGTCCCGATGATACAAATAAGAAAGCGAAAACAAAACCACGCGTACAGAGAGAGAAAAAAAAGTCTCAGTTTCGCCCGAAAGGCGAAGCATCAATTGCGATAGCAAATTAGTAGAGAGCTATTCGGAGTCGGGATAGTAGTTTTATCGGCTGCATAAACTTGGACACATCCGCTTACTAACTGAATTAACAAGCGTGGTGTCAGCGCGCACAAGCAAACATGAATAGATCACACTGAATGACCGCATACAACGACTGTCAAATCGTTGGCAGCGATCGCAGCCGCCGCAGCCGCCGCAGTGGGCAAGGTTCGTGGGGTCTATCGCTTCAAAGGAAACTGAGCGGCGGATGCACAGCGCATACAAAGGTCAGAGCCGTGTGGAGATAGGAGACCGTGCGGGCGACGGCCACAGCGGGGCAAAGTACGAACGGAGTTGTTGGCAGAGTAGAAGCTGCACCCCCCCCCTCCCTCCCCGCGCTGCCTTACCGCTTTGTTGCTTTCGCGTGGGAGATAGAGTGGCAAGTTCCCCTTACGCCCGATTGCAAGATACGCCTTTGGTGCCGGAGCACAGCGTCGCCCCGCCTCCCTCCCTCCCATACCCCCACGGTCTTTCGCGCGACGGTCGCGTTTGCTTTCGGCCGTGTGTTCGCTCTCCGTGATAGCGCCCCCCCCCCTCGCGCTTTCGCTCGCGCATACGGCGCGCGGCGACGATTTTATCGCCCTTGGAATCTATACGGAACCTCACGGCGACGGCGACGCCGACGGCAGAAATCCGGTTTAAGTGTCCATATAATTGCTATCGCAATAAAAACAACAACAAACAATAACAAAGTAACAAAGTACCGAAGTTCGTCAGCGGGCGTAGAAAGGGCTAAGACGCACCACGTGGATGACTTCCCGCGTAGAGTTTCTCACTATATTACCTAGACGGAAAATTGGCGCTGCTGCGCTGTGGTATCCATGGGAATGCCGGTATATTGTGACTTCGGATTGGCATCGTTCTTGGAGAGCCAGAACGCCTTGAAGACGCGCCTGGCTAGCACCGTTCCGTCTGTCACAATGATTCATTTCCTGCTAAAACAGCACGTAAAAAACTGCTTTAGCTTTATTATTACACAAAAACATATTTTGTTTAATTTTGAGGACATACTATTCAATGCAGAATTCTATGGAACGTAATAAGTATCAGCTGGCCGCTAAAGTTGGAGGGCAGACGATAAGATTCTCGCTCGCTTTGGAACAACTTGGCGTCTGTTCTTGCTTTTCTTCGCTTGATGCTGCATTGCAGGTGAGTAAACTTTATTGAGAGATGTAATATTGGTGAATGACAGCCTTTTATGTAGATTTTATTTTAAGAATGCGTTATTTGTGTAGCCATATAGACACGTTTTAGATGGAGCCTCGTACAACACCAGCCAACACAAGCCTCGCAGACACATATCCCGTCATTCCCATGAGGGCACGGCGCCCTTGAAGAAAATCGCATAGACGGTGGCGCCAGTTTACCCTCTAGGTGTTATAGTGAGAAACTCTATGACTTCAGGTCGTGCCCGGCGCCGCTGTGATTACGAAATGCCGTCTGGCACGACCTGATAGTCCAGTGTGCCAATAGGTCGGATGATCTTATATGGTCCGAAATAGCGACGTAACGGTTTCTCGCTAAGTCCTCGTCGGCGTATCGGAGTCCAGACCTCAACACGGTCGCCGGGCTGGTACTTGACGTAGCGTCGTCGAAGATTGTAGTAAAAAAAAAAAAAGATGCGCAGGCGGGCGAGCTGTCGGCCTTCTTCGGCACGCTGAAAATAGCTGGCAACGTCGAGATTTTCTTCGTCGGTGACGTCCGGTAGCGTGGCATCAAGCGTCGTTGCCGGGTTCCTTCCGTAGACCAGGTTGAACGGCGCCACGTGCGTCGTTTCTTGCACGGCCGTGTTGTATGCGAAGGTCACGTGCGGAAGGATGGCATCCCACGTCTTGCGTTCGACGTCGACGTACATTGCCAGCATGTCGGCGATGGTCTTATTTAGGTGCTCGGTGAGGCCATTCGTCTGCGGGTGGAGGCGGTGGTTCGGCGATAGCTTGTGTGGCTGTATCGCAGGATGGCTTGAGTTAGTTCTGCCGTAAAGGCTGTACCTCTGTCGTTGACGAGGACTTCTGCGGCGCTGTGACGCAGGAGGGTGTTCTCAACGAAAAATCGGTCTACCTCGGCGGCACTGCCTTTGGGCAAGGCTTTTGTTTCGGCGTAGCGCGTGAGGTAGTCCGTAGCTACGACGATCCATTTATTCCCGGACGTCGACGTCGGGAAAGGCCCCAGTATGACCATCCCGATCATCTGGAACAGTCGGCGAGGTGGCTCGATCGGCTGTAGAAGTCCGGCTGGCCTTGTCGGCGGTGTTTTGCGTCGCTGAGAGTCTCGGCATGTCCTTACGTAATGGGCGACATCGGCAGAGAGGCGAGGCCAGTAGTATTTTTCTTGGATCCTCGCGAGCGTGCGGGAAAAACTGAGGTGTCGAGCCGTTGGGTCGCTATGGAGAGCTCGCAGAACCTCTGCACGCAATGCTGAGGGTACCACGAGGAGGTAGTTGGCTCGAACAGTCGAGAAGTTCGTCTTTAAGAGAAGGTCGTTTTGCAAGAAAAACGACGCCAATCCTCGCCTGAACACCTTAGGCACAATGACGGTCTTGCCTTCCAGGCAGTCTACAAGGCTCATTAGTTCCGGGTCAGCTCGCTGTTGTTGGGTCTCAAGAAAGTGTCGTCATCCTGGTCGTCCTGTGGCGGCGGTTCGACGGGGGCGCCAGACAAGCAGACAAGGACTGATGGGTCCCGACAAAGTGTCGTCATCCTGGTCGTCCTGTGGCGGCGGTTCAACGGGGGCGCGAGACAAGCAGTCGGCGTCAGAGTGCTTTCGCCCGGACTTGTAAACGACGGTGATGTCGAATGCTTGAAGTGTCAGACTCCATTGTGCGAGGCGACCTGAAGGATCCTTCCAGTTAGCTAGCCAACACAAGGCGTGGTGGTCGCTGACAACTTTGAAGGGCCTGCCATAGAGGTAGGGACGAAACTTTGATGTAGCCCAGATGATGGCGAGGCATTCCTTTTCGGTTGTGGAATAATTTGTTTCCGCCTTCGACAGCGACCGGCTAGCGTAACTTGCAACCCTTTCTAGTCCGTCAGTCCTCTGCACAAGCACAGCGCTGAGTCCTACAATGATTGCGTCGGTGTGCACTTCGGTATCGGCTTTTTCGTCGAAATGTGCAAGTATTGGCGGCGATTGCAGGCGTCACTTCAGTTCTTCAAATGCTTCGACTTGCGGCGTCTCCCACTTGAACTCGACGTCGGCCTTCGTGAGGTACGTCAGTGGCTCAGCGATCCGTGAAAAGTCCTTCACGAAGCGCCTGTAATAGGCGCGCAGTCCAAGAAATCTACGGACTGCCTTCTCGTCGGCGGGCGGAGGAAAGTCAGCGATGGCCGCAGTTTTCTGTGGGTCAGGGCAAACTCCAGACTTGTTGATGACGTGGCCCAAAAACAAGAGCTCCTCGTATGCGAAGCGGCACTTTTCTGGCTTTAACGTGAGTCCGGAGGTCTTGATAACTTGAAGAACTGTTTGAAGGCGCCGGAGGTGTTCCTCGAAGCTTGAGGCAAACGACGTCGTCCAAATAGACGAGGCAAGTCTGCCACTTCAAGCCTGCCAGTACATTATCCATGACACGTTGGAAAGTCGCAGGTGCCCAGCAAAGACCAAACGACATGACCTTGAACTCGAACAGCCCGTCTGGTGTTATAAAGGCAGTCTTCTCCCGGTCCCTCTCGTCGACTTCGACTTGCCAGTAGCCGGTGTTGAGGTCCATTGGCAAAAAGTACTTTGCGTTGTAGAGTCGATCCAAGGCGCCGTCAATACGTGGGAGAGGGTATACGTCCTTCTTCGTGATCTTGTTGAGGCGACGATAATCGACGCAGAAACGTAGCGTTCCATCCTTCTTCTTTACTAACACCACGGGGGACGCTCACGGACTCTTGGATGGCTGGATGATGTCGTCGCGTAGCATTTCGTCGACTTGTTGCCTCGGTAGGGGCTCGGTAGGGGCTCTGACTGAGTGGGCGGACATATTCGTCGGTTATGATGCGGTGCTTGGCGACAGAGGTTTGTCGAACTTTTGACGACGACGAGAAGCAGTCCTTGTATTGCAGGAACAGAGCTTTTAGCTATTCTTTCTTATGATTGGGAAGGTTCTGATTGACGTCGAAAGTTGGTTCAGGTACTACAGTCATCGTTGCAGGTGCACTAGAATCCGTGAAGGCGAAAGCACCGCTGGATTGTACTATTTCGTCGATGTAGGCGACCGTGGTGCCTTTGTTAATGTGCTTGTATTCGTGGCTGAAGCTCGTAAGCATCACTCTTGCTTTGCCTTCATGTAGCTCACCTATGCCTCTAGCGACGCAAATTTCACGGTCGTGCAGTAAGTGATGATCGCCCTCGATGACACCCTCCATGTCTGTAGGCACTTCGGTACCGACGGAAATCATTACGCTGGAGCGAGGCGGAACGGTGACTTGTTCTTCTAGCACATTCAAGGCATGGTAACTGGTGTTTGTATCCGGTGGTGTCGCGTTGTGCGTTGAAAGCGTTATCGACTTGGACCTTAAGTCGATGACTGCACCGTGTTGGTTTAGAAAGTCCATGCCTAGGATAACATCCGTAGAGCCGTGCTGCAGCATTACGAAGCTCGCCGGGTAAGTGCGGTTGTTTACCGTGACTCGCGCTGTTCAGATTCCAGCCGGCATTATTAGGTGGCCTCCCACTGTCCGGATATCGGGTCCTTGCCAGGCCGTTTTCACCTTCTTCAACTTGGCGGCGAACTCGCCACTGCAGACGGAATAGTCCGCTTCAGTGTCGACGAGAGCAGTGATGTTATGACCATCGAATAGCACGTCTAGATCGGTAGACCATCGTCTGGCGTTACGGTTAAGTCGTGGCGTCGGATCACGGCTGCGTCGGCTTGCTGCGCTGCTGCTACGTCGTGTTGGTAGGTCTACTTTCGGCGGCGAAGTGTTGTCGTCAAGGCTCTTGCCAGGCGCTATGCTGATACCTCGTCATGATGATTCGCGAATTTAGTTCGTCGGCGGCGGAGTATCTTCAGCATTGCGTCGTACAGCAACCGCACCTCCATCGGTTGCTGCCTTTAGTTTCCCGGGTAAGGGCTCGGAGATCGGCCCCGGGTTGGGCCGGCATACAGCCGGCGATGCGGCGAGATGTAGCGGCCTGGTGACGGCGAGCGTGAGGGTCGTCGTGATTGCCACTGGGCTCTGGCGAGGTAGTCGGCGATGTCACGTGACCGCTCGCCAAGCTGTGGACGTGGCGCACTGACGGCGAACCCTTGCAGGCCCACAAAATCAAGCTACACTCGAAGCACAACGAAAGCGGCGAACACAGACTGCGATCGTCGAAATCTGATCAACGGCGAAACGCGTCGGCTTTTATACATGAGTCATCGAAGGTCCCAGAATAATCCGTGGTACCCGCGTGTCTACCAGAAAGTTCTAGATAATTCGCGTTGCTCATACAATCAGATGACATGAGCGTGGGTGACAAGAGACAATGGATAGAAGCATCGATAACGTTCCAGAAACTTCCGATACCTGCTGGCGCGTCCTGTGCCTAGCGATTATGTTTAACATTTGTTAGCCGGTGAAAAGTGGTCACCGGTGAAAGATAAACATGTATACGTGTCAATATGATTATGAAAGATTGAGTAAAACAATTGAAGACGTAACCTGCTTCCCTGTTCAAGCAAAAGGATCCAGTCAAGTTATTTTTTCCTCTTACACTTAGAAAGTGGTTGTATATCCCCAGGTCGAACAGTGTCGCGACGAATTGGACTTTTCTAGAGCATTAATATGCAAAAAATTGATTGTTGGGCGTTACGTGCCAAAACCACAATCTGATTATGAGGCACGCCGTGGTGGGGGACTCCGGATTACTTTAGTCCACCTGGGGTTCTTTAACGTTCACCCAATGCTGCATTGACATGCACATCAGAAACCGCATTCAACACAGGGCATGCCTACACCAACATTGGTAAAACTTGTTTTTTACGCTGCTCTTTTACGTTAATACTTATGTGTTTTAAGCTTTGTTGCAAGTGAAGGGCATGCCCGGCATTTCTAACTACGGTATTGAGATGTTATGACCAAGAGCCATCCTCTGACAGCATAAGACCTAAATATTTCACAGGTGAATTATTTTTTTATTTCAACTGGCCACTTAACAAATACTTATATCTGATTTTGTAACATTTTTATAGTGAAGCTAATGTCTACATAATTATTTATGTTTAGGGCCATGCTATTAGTGACGCACCATTTTTATACGCGCTTCAAGTCGGCCGCCAATAAAAACAATGACTCATTAGATGCCCTTGCACACAGTACACAATCATCCACAAAAATTGTATCCCGGTTCAATAATATCACACATATTGCTAATAAAAAACCTTGCACTCGGCCGCGCAACGCTTGAAACAGCGAAGCTGTGTGATCGTAGCCCAGCATTTTCCGGAAGTGCGCGCGAACTTTTCATCTTATTACTCATCTAGACGATAATTTCTTTTCGCGCGTCTCGGACTTACGGCCGACACTGCGCGTTGCACAGCGCAGCTTGCAACACCGACACCGCGTTCCAGGAGACCCGCTCCGTGAATGCGTCGCTCTCTCTCTCTCTCTCTCGCTCTCATAGCACGCAAAACCTCTTCACCTCGCAGAGCACGAGCGTACAAACGCGCCAGCTGTGGAGGAATACGACGACGCTCGAACGCAATCATATGGTTAGCATAAATGCATGTTCTGGCAGCGTGGCTGTATAGCCTATAGTGGTTCCGACGCTCGCTTTGGGACCGGAGGTACGCGGCCTCGAAACCCACCTCTGCAAGAAAGTTTATTAATTTCTTTTTTTGGTAGTTTCTTGATACGCACCACAAATTACGGCTGGCTTAAACAGCTTCGCTGTTAAAGAAAAGAAATTCGGCAGAGACATTTCAAACTGCTTACGTGTGGCTATGCGAAAGCGATATATTCCCTTTGGTGCAGTTTTGTACGGAACGGCGTTCCAGGAACTAGTTCCTTTTGGGAGGAACGGAGGAATGCCACCATTCCTTTAAGGCTCGGTGGAACTGTAACGGTAACTCGTTATTTTTACAAAGGGACGGCAGAGGGAACGGCGTTCTTTCTGTAAACGTTCCACGGCACTAAACAGGCGCACCGACGCACGCACGTATGCAGCACATCATGCAAGGCGCAAAGAACTACCGCTCGTCTGTCACGTGACTATAGTGCATTTTTTTTCGCGAGTTCTGCATTATATTGTTTTAATGACTAGGCTTCAAGATTGCCACGTGACGCTCCCTTCTGTAGTTTCTTTCCGCCATGGCGGCCTGTCGGACACTATCATCGAGATGTAACTCTTGCCGAGTTCAAACAAGGGTCTTTGCTAAATTAAGAACATCTATTCTGGACATTTCTTTTTAGGAGCGAAGCTCCTTATAGCGGCACCCGTTCCGTCCCCGTCGTCGTAGTAGTAGTGTGTAACCAGTCTGAGAAAAAAAATTCCGAAGTTGTGTCAGTAGCGCGGAATCGAACCAGGGACCCCTCGCTTCCGAGCGCGCGGCGTTAGCCCACTACGCCACGAAGCGCACATAGACACACGCACCACGATGGCAATAAATACCCAACATTAACGAAAGGCCGCGTTTCTAGCGCGTTTCTAACGCGTTTGTGCTAGCGCGTTAGGGCCCGTGTAAGAAGCTGGTGTAAGACGCTGTGGCCTCTCCGCCTTACCTTCAACGCGTTTCGAACGCGCTGCCCAAGGCGGTGGCAAGTCAAGTTCAAGTCGAGGAGCGTTTATGAATACGGGGGGTATACTCTCTCAGCAGTCATGTGATGGCGTCGGCAAACGCGGTGCACGTTCCGGCATGTGTAAATGGCTGCGTAAGACGCTGTGGCCGCTCCCCCTTGCTAGAGAGTACTGCACGTTTCTAACGCGTTTGTGCTAGCGTCCCCTTAAGCGGAAGATGCGATGATTCCCTCCGGAGCTTCGCCCACTCATCATCATTCACCCCGTGGATATGCTGTGATTTTTTTTCCGCTCATACTGCAATATTGGATGAGCATTCATTAAACGCCTAAGTATTGTTCCTTTCGATGCGGTTTCTTGTGCAGACATTGAATTATATCCTCCTGAGACCCCTTGTACAATACATTGCACATTGCCATCCACTTGTTTTTTCGAAATTCACTCGGAAGTGATTACGCAAAATATTCACTCTGGGTGTGAAGAACGGTGCATGTGTAACTACTGTAAAGAAGTGGTTTACTCATATTCTTGTCATCCGCTTTCGCGAAATTTGACAATAAATTGGTCTAGACCTCTGTGTCGTCCCACACGGCCGAAAGACTTCGAGGCGTATGTCGAAGTCACCGAGATTTCGAGAAAATACCGGACGCGGCAGCAATATGGCAATGTACCACACGTAGTTCCATCTTCATTTCAGCGTTCAAACAATGAAATGCAGTTTTTACCACAGCTTACATGAGGAGATGATGGAGATAGTCATTTTTTTTCACGTACATGGAGGCGGAGCTTTTGGCATCTTTCCGTGGTATTATAGCGCCCACCGACGCCGCAACGCGGGGCCCTTTGGTCGGCGCTCTCAGCCGGTGCCTTAGCGCCGGCTGTCAAAGAAGTGAAAAAATTAAGATGCACAGCGCGTGCTCGAGGCGCAAGCTCGTCACGCCCAGTGTCGTTCTAGAAGCTAGCCACGCTGGTCGTCGCAGCCGCCGCTCGGCTCACCACCTTCGCCATTTTGAGTAGGGACGACGGCACGGCTCATACGGCCGCTGGCCGCTATCACGTCATCCTATAGTGGTGCTACACTAGTGAAATTTAAAAAAAATTGTTTTTCAAGTTCATGACGTAACAGTAGGCAATAAAAACTACCGTGAAGAGCGATTATGTCCCGTTGTTGTGTCCGGGTCTCAGGAGGCTATTGGTGCATGCGAGTAACTTTCTATTTGCAGATCTGAAGCGCAGTATCCTGACTGCGCATTTGAACACCGAAGTGGAAAGCGCCGTATGTGTTGCACTTGTAATAGACGAGCACCAAATTGGCAGTGAAACATGTCTGGAGTATGTCCGGTGCTGCTTCAAAAACATTCGTCTAGGAGCGTTGCTTTGGATTCTTTTTATCTCCAGATAATGTGCCGCCGGCAATGTTCAAATTCTTATAATATACTTAGTTTGATGTGAGATTTAAATTGCACACTTTATTTCGTCGCAAGATTATCCGACACCACATTTTAATTTTAAAAAATCAAAGGTAACGTTAAAGTAACGACACGTTCCAATGTTAGAAATGTAACTGGAACGCGTTCCATTCGCCTTAAAGTAACTTGTAACGGTAACTCGTTCCAAAATTGGGAAGGAACGAGGAACGAGCTTTCATTCCTGTTTTAGAGGAACGTGTACAACGCTGCTTTGGTGAAATGTTTTTTCCGCACGTTCCGCCTCCGTGCAAGT